>NC_064282.1:50436656-50457737 GCF_019186545.1 Solanum stenotomum
CCCCCCCCCCCCCCCTTAAAGCAAAAGCCTAAGCTCTAAGTCAAGTTGCTCAAACTCTTGATCTTCATTCTCACGGATCCAATCTGCAGTGATGGTAACACTACTGGAACTCCCTACTGATGAATTTACTGATTAAATAGGCCTCGTGTCTAATGGATCATTCACATTTCACTGAATCTCATACGGAACCAGTTGACAAAGAGAGAGGGCAAACAAGTTTGTTGTCTAAATAAGCAGAGGATGTGATAAAGGTGTAGTTGCAATAGCATGAGGACCCTGCAACACCATGGCCTGCTGATATTGTTTATAAATCGATCGTGGAGGGCAAAGAAATCCTTGAGGCCCCAACACCATTGGTTTCGTCGGAAGGGGACGATAAAAGTTTCCCTGGCTGTTTGACACTAATGGGGTAGACTGATGTTCACCCAACTCATGGTAGAGGGTGGCGAGTGTAACACCTCGGTATTTTAAAGAGCTAAAATTAGAAATAGAAAAATCTGAAACTTTGCAAGTTAGGCATAGGCAATGAGTTTTATGTCAATTTCAAACGATCATAACTTTCAGAGCATGATAAGTTAGTGGCCCATAAGATATCAAATAAAAGGTCTTGGAATTTTCTTTTCAATGCCACAAGGTTTGCTAATTTTCGAGCTCGTATGAGGGAGATATGACTGTTTGAAGTCAGGCTATTCAATTAAGGAAAGTTACCCAAAAATATGAGGGTTATTTTGGTCTTTTCCTTACCCAATCAGATTAATTCAATTTTTAGTAATAATTAGGGGTCTAAAATGATTTGGTTCAATTTTCCAAAACACAATTTACGCTTAGGGTTTTAGAGGAGAATTCAAGAAGAGGAAAAGATAAGAAAATGGAAGAACGAGCAAGGTTTTCTCGAATTGAGGATTTGTTTCGCCAAATCGAGGTATGTGAGTTCTCATAGTGTTGGGTTCATTCACCCAGATGTCAATCATGTTATTTTTAACGCAAATTTGTTCTTAAAGTTGAAGGATTTGTGTTCTTGTTGAGTTTCTTGAAATACCTTTCATAATCTTGATTGTTGGAATATCGATGAGTTCTTGAGATAAGTGTTGGTATTTTGAGGATTTGTGTTCTTGTTGAGTTTTCTTGAAATACCTTTCATGATCATGCCTATTATGCCTCAGTTGATTGTAGAACTCGAGTTATTAAGTTCTAGTTTCCTAATGAGCCAGTTATAGAGTGAAGGAGTAGCTCAACAGTGCCTAAGAGTCGTTTTATTTCGTACCTTAAGGAAATAAACAAATAAAGAGCAAAATTAGCAAAAATACAAAGAGTACTAATCAAGGAGACGGGATTCTTGGGATGTGATAGGAATACGGGTTAGACTAGACTATTGGGTACATGCTTTTGATAGTAAATCCGTTGAATATTTGTGGCTAGGCTAGACTATAGTGGGGGTAAATTCTCTCTCGAGCAACTTACCACGAATCAAATGGGTTTCTCTGGGACACCCAATTCCTGCATGAAGAACAACCTCCGCCTTAGCCCACTCACTCTCTCGAGCTGAGTGTGTGGGAGAAGGACTAGGGTTCACTCTCTTGAGCTGAACCTCATGTCGACCCACTCCCATCGGCCATCGATTTAGTAGTCTTAGTTTTACGACCTCTCTCTCGAGCAAGCCGAAAACACAAAGGTGAAATCGTATTTGCAACTATAATTTCATTAAGTTCCACCACAACTACTAAATGAAATCACATTTACACAACAAATAAACCATCAACAAGCAAGACCCAAAAGATAATCTAACCCATATTCACAAAATCACACCCCAAGAATTGGGGTTTTAGCTAGACATGTAAAAGAGATAGAAATTTATACCGAAATGAGATTGCATTCAAATGGGTATGAAGATTTAAGTGTCAAAACAAGCAAAGAATGAAGAATCCCCAAGACCCAAGTCATTAATCTTGAAATTGAAACCGTTTGAATCGTCGAGTTCTTCAAAACCCTCTCCAAGCTTAGAGAGAATATTCTAAGTCTATGTTAAAAATTCTCCTTTAAAAATATCATATTAAACGACTATTTATAGTTTTTAAAGATTTGTGTCGCAGCGGATCACTCGGCGACATTAATCGAAATCGCCAATCAACTCGGCGATTCGCCCTTTGGTGTAGTTCATCACCGTTTTGCGTTAGCCTTCAGCATCGTCATGTTTTGGATCATTAAGCGACCTAGTATTGCTTCACGGAACTGTTCGGCAACACGCCGACTACTCATTTTAATTCACCACCGACTTGATCCTTTCATTCAAGGCTCAACACACTAGAACAAACTGAGAGGTGAGATCATTTGGCGACACGTTGAATGGCTTCAGCGATCTGCAGATCTTCATTTCTCCGTTCTTTCAGCTTCCTTTGTTCCTTTTTGCTCAATTGTGTCCATGCCTTTGTCTCCAAGTCTAAATACCTGGAAATCAAGGTATTTTATCAGGTTTTGAGACAAAATATGCATTTGAGGACACTAAACCTATTAAATCGTAGCCCTAAGCGAGTCTAATTTGTGGACTCATCAACACCCCCAACTTAAACTTTTGCTTGTCCTCAAGTAAAATGCAAGTTCAGCAGTTTAAAAAGGATGTCTCAAACAGTGCTACACAAGACTCAATTATGAATGCACACAAGAAGACTCAATTTACTTATGCAAAGATCAAATGTGCACTCAAAGATTCAAGTTGTGACTCACCACTATCAAAGAATCTCGTGTTCACAATACTTGCTCCAAATGCAAGTTCAAGCTCAACTATAGTATTCAAATTCCCTCACACAAAGAATGATTCATTTAACACACACTTAAAAGTTCCGGAATCAGATGCAACGCTCACACTAAAAAAGAAGAACACAATGCATGCTTTCACCCATAGGTTTGCCCGTATTTTCCAATCAACATTTGTTTCAGCTCACTCAAGATCATTAAGGTCTTTCAAGGCTTGTAACAGGGCTTAGTGCAAAGGTATGGTCATTTAGGCTCAGTGACTTTTGTCCTCATGAAATGTGGTGCTCTCAACACTTCCTTTCCTTTGCCTTCATCATTTTCATTAGTGCATCATAAGTCATCCTATTATTCACTTCCCATGGATTATTTGGAAACCCCATTACTTTTGTACTTTATTCCACAACTTTCTTTTTCATTCTTTTTCTTTTTCTTTCTCCTTATATATATATATATATATATGGAGGGGTTCCATTTTTCTCAAAACCATGGGTAAGAGGAGACTTTCCTTGTACTTCTTGACTTGCCCTTATCTTTTCACCACACCCCCAACTTGGGCTTTTGGCCTATGTTGGCTATTCAACTAACCACAACTTCATGAGGATTATGGGTGATGGATAAAGAAAGCTCTAGTTTTCATCAAGTTTCTTCCAAAGGAAGGTAAGGCTCAAGGGGTGTTCAAAAGCGGTTCACACACTCACAAGGTAGGTCACAAAAGAGATATATGTCAAATTGGCTCACATTCTTAGAAGTTGCCTAGGATTATGTCAAGAGAAAGCATCACTTAGTTGACTCGACCAATGGGGAAAATTCTAGGATCCATCATGCATAGTTCACAGGTAAGTTCATCACACAAGGCATCTACACTAAAGTCAAATAAGACTCCACACTTTCGCTAGTGTGCAACGGTCATCACAAGAGAATTAATTTGATCATTCGCTAGTCAAAACGAGATGCAAAGAGTTCACATATTGTCTATGCAACTTCATTTGGCCTCATTATAGCTGCGCAATCATGTTTGTTTGATTATAAGCACTATCCAAGTCATCGGTATTGATCAGAGCCGATACTCAAATTTGTGAAGGAACAACTATATTCAACACAGAAGGGGTGGCAAAAATCTTTTGGAAGGGTCAAAATCATTTTGCAATTTAAAACACGGAGCTAGAAGCTCAAACCTTTCACGAAAGCAGTGTAGACACAATTTAAACAGAACAACCCAAATATATACATAAAAACACGAGTCACAAATAGCACACAAAAGGTGAGCCTCACCCCAGCACTGATAAAAATAATTTGTCCTCAAATGCAAATAACACAAAATCCAAAATGTAAAATAAAGAAAGACAGAGAGGGAGGTAAAGACAAATCATGTCTATGAAGTCTCTCCATCTGTCTGGGCTTCAGTGCCCGAAGTAACCCCAGAAGGAACAACAGTGACAGCTTCACCAAGGTTTGTTGATTGTGAGTCTGCCAGAAAGACATGCACCGCTCTGCAAAATCCCATGGCCCATGGAGGAGTATTAGGATCTAGGGTGCTGGTTTTCCTGGCAGGAATGGGCCTCTTCCCCTTGCCTTTCCCAGTAGCTATGGGTAGTTTCGAAGCTTTTCCTTTTGACGTAATTAGATCTTTCTTTTTCGCAATTCCTTTGGACTTCTCTTGGGCTGGCGTTATTCTTTCAGCAGCTTTAGGTTTAGTCATAGCTGTAAAATCTCGAAGAAAAGTTTGAGAAATATTTGACAAAAACACTAATAAACTTCGCCGACTCTTTCAACGAGTTGCCGATATCATTTGGTGATCTAGAGTTAGTCCGCTAAAAGTTACAGTGCACAGAGATCTAGGGGAGTTGACAAAGGTAAAGCGAGACTTTTGATGAGTCGCCGAAAGTCTTTGGCGACCTTCAACTTCTCGCCGAAAGTTACAGAATTAACAACACATTTATTATTAAATTAAAGGCGAGATGGGGACGTTAGGCGGACCGTCGAGTTTTTCGGTGAGCTCAACCTAGCTCACCAAATGGCTCAACGTACCTATTTTCAACCCATCTTCTCGAATTAAACCATGTAACCCTTGAAGACAAAATCAAAGTGTGCACTAGTACAGTCAAAGTATGACCCATAGCACCCAAACACAACCCTTCGAATTTTAATCCATATTAAGGTATACAATTATTGGAATTCAACAGTCACAACTACTCGAGCAAGATTGTCAAATTAAAGCATGCGTGCAAATAATCTAGTCCTATCCGGTAGGGTCAGAATACTTTCAACAAGGTCTGGTTATTGCAAATGAGCATAAATTTTAATAAAATAAATTCGGGCCATAGAAAACCAACCTTTTGTGCTGACTACAAAATGATTAAAATGCTAGGCGGCAAGGTTATCCAATTCTGAGCACAAATCAACCAAAATACAATAGAGATGCAACGATATTGAAAGTAAAACTAGGTGTGAGTTTGTAAAGTTTGAAAATGAGGGAGAGTGTAGGAAATTGAAACTTGTAAACCTTTGGCTTGAAAAACTGTCCAGTTCTTGACCACTCGGTGACATTAGTCGTGAGCACCGAACCATTTGGCGTCATGCCGAACAATTACATTCTTTGCCAATTTTTAAAGAATCCCCCAGTTAATTGGGGAGTCCGAACGGCGGTCTCCACCGGGATCGCAGACATGGTCAGCAATTCGCCAAATTATTCCTGTGCTCGCTGAGTTTTACAGACTCCAATGTATATTGGTCTTGAGTCTAACGACGGTCTAGTTTGGGGTCGCCAAACTGTTCGGCGATTCCCTAATTGGACCTATTGTTCGCCAATCTACAATTTTTTATCACTTTCCACACTTCTATCTGGACAATTAATACACTATTATTTTATCAAAGCAACATAAAGCAATAAAGGATTTTTGGTTGCCTCCCAAGTAGCGCCTTAGTTAATGTCATGGTACGACGCAAGTTAACGCCTAGTCCTCATCCTCGGAGTCTGCCATGGTGTAACTAGGCAAATCCTTAGAAAATGCTGGATAGCGACCTGATATCAAATGGCCTATCTGGGCATCTTGCAGCTGAATTGTCATGGAGTTAGATGTTGACGTTTCATTTAGCATTTCGATGTTCTCTTTTATCTCATTCAATGTCTTTTCTTGTGCTTCAATTTTCTGTTGAATGAGTGCGAGAACTTCATCATTTTGCACACCCACATGCTTCTTCCCATTTTTACACTCTTGTAGGGATAAGTTCTTGTCATTTTCCATGGCTTGTGCTTCAAACTCCATGACTCATTTGGACAGAATGTTTACTTGAGCTACTAGTGCGTCCCACTTGTGTTTCTTTTGGGCTTCCTTGTTGGTTTCAACCATGCCATCAAGTAGATTTTCTACTACTTGATAGGGCTGGTGTAGTATACCACCCATGAAAAGCTCATCGGCGATACTTCTATTTTCAAGTTCAAGACCCCTATAGAAGCATTCTAGTAGAGCTTTGTCGGTCATCCCATGAGATAGACATGGTTCTAGCACTGCTTGAAACTTCAACCACATTTTCTGAATGGTTTCATTCCCTACCTGTTTGAACGTTAGGAGGTTGTCCTTAAGGTTCAACAATTTTAAGAGGGGGTGATCTGTTTGATACCCATAATGATCCTTCATATCTATGTTTCTGCTTCAATACACAAACAAGCAAAATGAAACTAAAAGTAAAGTAAGTGAACTACAATTTAAGAAGAACAAAACTTTTACTAAACCAAGAATTCTCAAATAACACCACTCCCCGACAGCGGCGCCATTTTGATGTTTGCGTAATCAAGACACAACTTCCAATGCAAGTGTCTACGATCGTACAATAGTAAAGTAACCAAACCAAGGGTTGGGGTCGAGTCCCAAGGGAATGGGCTTGAGAATTAATAGAAAAATAAAATTAAGTTCTAATTAGTCATAGCTAAAAACATTATTGAATGTAAACAAGTTAAATCTAAGGGGTGAGGCAAGCGTCAAATATCAATGGTGGTTTCTAAATAAGTAAAGAGCAAAATCAGTAAAAATGCAAAGAGTACTAATCAAGGAGGCGGGATTCTTGGGATGTAATAGGAATGTGGGTTAGACCAGACTTTTGGGTACATGCTTTTGATAGTAAATCTGTTAAGTATATGTGGCTAGGCTAGACTATAGTAGGGGCATATTATCTCTCGAGCAACTTACCCCGAATCAAATGGGTTCCTGTCGGACACCCAGTTGCCGCATGAAGAACAGCCTCCGCCTTAGCCCACTGACTCTCTCGAGCTAAGTGTGTGGGAGAAGGACCAGGGTTCACTCTCTTGAGCTGAACCTCATGTCGACCCACTCCCACCGGCTATCAATTTAGTAGTCTTAGTTTTACGACTTCTCTCTCAAGCAAGCCGAAAATACAAAGATGAAATCGTATTTGCAACTACAATTTCATTAAGTTCCACCACAACTACTAAACAAAATCACATTTACACAACAAATAAACCATCAACAAGCAAGACCCAACAACTAATCTAACCCATATTCACAAAATCACACCCCAAGAATTGGGGTTTTAGCTAGACATGTAAAAGAGATATAAATTTATACCAAAATGAGTTTGCATTCAAATAGGTATGAAGATTTAAGTGTCAAAACAAGAAAAGAATGAAGAATCCCCAAGACCCAAGCCCAAAATCTTGGAGTTGAAACCCTTTGAATCTTCAAGTTCTTCAAAACCCTCTCCAAACTTAGAGAGAATATTCTAAGTCTATGTTAAAAATTCTCCCTTAAAAATCCGATATTAAACGAGTATTTATAGTTTTTAAATATTTGTGGTGCAACGAATTACTCGGCGACATTAGTCGGATTCGCTGATCAACTTGACGATTCAACCTTTAGTGTAGTTCATCGTCGTCTTGCGTTAGCCTTTAACATCATCTTGTTTTGGATCATTAGGCAACCTAGTATTGCTTCACGAAACTGCTCGACGACATGCTGACTGCTCTTTTTCACCACTGACTTGATCCTTTCATTCAGGGCTCAACACACTGGAACAAAAGGTGAGGTGAGATCATTTTACGACACGCCGAATGGCTTCAACGATTCACAAATCTTAATTTCTCCGTTCTTTCAGCTTCATTTGTTCCTTTTTTCTTAATTGTGTTCATCCCTTTGTCTCCAAGTTTAAATACCTGAAACTCAAGGTATTTTATCAGTTTTTGAGACAAAATATGCATTTTAGTACACTAAACCTATTAAATCGTTGCCCTAAATGAGTCCAATTTGTGAACTCATCAGTGCATCTATCACCTAGCCTGATTTAATCACTCTAATGTTGAGACATCGCCAATTCAGTCAGTTCTATTTGTTAGTGAGTTTCTAGAGGTCTTTCCAGATCATCTTCCTGGAGTCCCTCCTGAGAGAAATAGACTTTGGTATAGATATTTTTCCTGATACTCGTCCTATCTCTATTTCGCCATATAAAATGGCTCCAGCTAAGTTAAAAGAGTTAAAATAGTAGTTGAAAGATCTTATTGAGAAAGGTTTCATTTGACCAAGCGCCTCACCTTGGGGTGCTCCGGTCTTATTTGTGAGAAAGAAATATGGTTCTCTTAGAATATGTATAGATTACCGTCAGTTTAACAAGGTTACTATCAAGAATAAGTATCCTCTTTTGAGAATTGATGATCTTTTCGATCAACTTCAGGGTACCACTTGTTTTTCTAAGATAAACCTCTGATCAGGCTATCATCAATGGAGATTAAGAGAAAGTGACATTCCTAAGACAACTTTCAGGATCCGCTATGGTCATTATGAGTCTTTGGTTATATTTTTTGTCCTAACTAATGCTCTTGCAGCATTGATGGATCTTATGAACAGAGTATTCAAGCCTTATTTAGATATGCTTGTTATCATATTAATTGATTACATTCTAATCTATTCGAGAAATGATGAGGATCATGTTAGTCATCTCAAAGTAATTCTTCAAACTCTCAAGGATAAAGAGTTGTATGCTAAATTTTCCAAGTGTGAATTTTGGCTTGAGTCTGTGGCATTCTTAGGCCACATTGTTTTTGGTGATGGGATTCGAGTTGATACTCAAAAGATTGAGGTAGTGCAGAACTAGCCTATACCCACGTCTCCAACTGATATTAGGAGTTTCTTGGGATTCTCTGGTTATTATAGGAAGTTTGTGGAGGGATTTTCATCTATTTCATCCCCGTTGACTAAGTTGACTCACAAAATAACTAAGTTTCAATGGTTAGAAGCTTGTGATAAAAACTTTCAGGAATTGAAAACTAGGTTGACTACTGCCTTAGTATTGACCTTACTTGAGGGTTCGCAAGATTTTATGGTGTATTGTGATGCGTCTAGAGTTGGACTGGATTGTGTATTGATGTAGAATGGCAAGGTTATAGCTTATGCCTCCAGACAGCTTAAAGTTCACGAGAGGAATTACCCAACCCATGATCTAGAGTTGGCTGCTTTAGTATTCGATTTGAAAATATAGCGTCACTATTTTTATGGTGTTCATGTAGATGTGTTCACCGATCACAAGAGTCTTCAATATGTGTTTAGTCAGAAAGAGCTTTATCTCAGACAGAGGAGGTGGTTGGAATTACTCAAGGATTATGACATCAGTATTCTCTATCACCTAGGTAAGGCTAATATTGTTGTTGATGACTTGAGTAGGTTGTCTATGGGTAGTACTTCCCATGTTGAGGAAGACAAGAAAGAATTAGCAAAATATGTGCATAGACTTACACGATTAGGAGTCCGGCTAATAGATTCTAACGAATGAGGAGTGGTGGTGATGAATGGGATGAATCATCCTTAGTGTCTGAAGTGAAAGAGAAACAAGATCAAGATCCTACTTTGCTTGGATTAAAGGAAAATGTTCATAGGTAGAAAATGATGGTTTTTGAACCGGGGGGAGATAACTAGTGTATTGATGTACCAAGGTAGATTGTGTGTACCAAAGGTGGATGAACTTCAAGAGACGATCATGGAGGAAGCTCATAGCTCTAGATACTCTATCTATTCGGGTTCCACAAAGATGTTTCACGACTTGAGAGAAGTCTATTAATGGAGTAGTATGAAGAGGGGCATTGCAAAATTCGTTGTTAAGTGCCTGAATTGTCAACAAGTCAAGGTAGAGCACCAGAGACCCTGTGGTATAGCTCAGAACATAGATCTTGCAGAATGGAAGTGAGAGATGATCCATATGGATTTCATTATAGGTTTACCATGGTCTCATAGGCAGCACTATTCGATTTGGGTGATTATAGATCGAATGACTAAATCAACCCATTTCTTATTGGTAAAGACTACCCATTCAACAGAATATTATGCTAAGTTATAGATTCAAGACTTATTC
Source organism: Solanum stenotomum (assembly GCF_019186545.1). Taxonomy (NCBI): domain Eukaryota; kingdom Viridiplantae; phylum Streptophyta; class Magnoliopsida; order Solanales; family Solanaceae; genus Solanum; species Solanum stenotomum. Next base: position 50,446,761 of record NC_064282.1, read on the forward strand.
AGACTTTATGGAGTTCCAGTGTCCATCATTTCAGGTAAAGGTGCGTAATTCACCACATAATTTTGGAAGTATTTCCAGAAAGGTTTGTGTTTGAAGGTGAACCTTAGTACTATATTTCATCCTCAGACTAATGGTCAAGCAGAGCGTACAATTCAGACTTTAGAGGATATGTTGAGGGTGTGTGTGATCGATTTCAAGGGTAATTGGGATGATCACTTACCTCTCATAGAGTTTGCTTACAACAATAGTTATCACTCTAGCATCCACATGGCTCATGATGAGGCTTTTTATGGGAGAAGATGCAGATCTCCTATTGGATGATTTGAGGTTGGTAAAGCTGGGTTGATAGGACTAGACTTGGTTCATCAAGCCATGGAGAAAGTGAAGATTATTCAAGAGAGGTTCAAAACAACACAAAGTCATCAGAATTCCTATAAAGATGTTAGGAGAAGAGACTTAAAGTTTGAAGAAGATGATTGAGTTTATTCGAAGGTTTCACCTATGAAAGGTGTTATAAGGTTTAGAAAGAAGGGGAAGCTTAGTCCCCGGTATATTAGACCTTACAGGATATCCAAGAGGATTGGCAATGTAGCCTATGAGTTGGATCTACCGTCAGAGTTAGCAGCAGTCCATCCGGTATTTCACATTTCCATGTTGAAGAAGTGTATGGGTGATTCTTCACTTATCATACCAACTGAAGACATTTGTATTAAGGATAGCTTGTCTTATGATGAGTTTCCCCTACAGAATTTGGATCATCAGGTTCGCAAGTTGAGAACCAAGGAGGTAGCATCAGTCAAGGTCTTATGGAGGAATCAGTTTGTTGAGGAAGATACTTGGGAGATTGATGAGGATATGAAGAAGAGATACCCACATATATTAGAGTCCGGAGAAATTCCAAATCAAGGTACTAATCCTTTTCTTGGTATTTACTTTTAGATTCGAATGATGTGTTACTTTGCATATCGAGTGTTTGAGCTAGGTGTTAGATGTTACCACCCTTAGTCTACTAAGAGCAATCTCATTCGAGTACGAATGTTCCCAAGGGGTAGATATTGTAACACCTTGGTATTTGAAAGAGATAAAAATAGAAAGAACTAAATTGGAAATAGAAAAATCTGAAATTCTGCAAGTTAGGCATAGGTTATGAATTTTAGGTCAACTTCAAACGACCATAACTTTCAGCACATGATGATTTAGGTGGCCCATGAGATATCAAATGAAAGGTCTTGGAATCATCTTTTCGACGCCACCAAGTTTGCTAATATTTTATCTCATATGAGGGAGATATGACTGTTTGAAGTCAGGCTGTTCAATTAAGGAAATTTACCCGAAAATATGAGGGGTATTTTGGTATTTTCCTTACCCAATCAGATTAATTTGATTTATAGTAATAATTAGGGGTCTAAACTGATTTGGTTTAGTTTTCCCAAAACAATTTACGCTTAAAGTTTTAGAGGAGAATTCAAGAAGAGGAAAATAGGAGAAAAGGGAAGAACGAGCAAGGTTTTCACGAATCGAAGATTTGTTTCACCAAATCGAGGTATGTGAGTTCTCATAGTGTTGGGTTCATTCACCCACATGTCAATTATGTTATTTTCAGCGCAAATCCGTTCTTAAAGTTGAAGGATTTGAGTTCTTGTTGAGTTTTCTTGAAATTCCTTTCATAATCTTGATTGTTGGGATTTTGATGAGTTCTTGAGATAAGTGTCAGTGTTTTGAGGGTTGTTTAAAGTAGATTATCGTGTACATACGTTGAGTATTCGATTCTAAGTGATTGGGGAAGAAACCATTCAACTTTAGTCGAATAAAGATCAGAAAACAAATAGAAAATTCATCGGAATTCCCTAGGGGAGTGATGGCGCGGTGCGCCACAGGGCTTGCGTGGCTCCCCAAAAGTGCACCAGAAATTTGTCTCTGAACTTTAGGGGCTGGCACCCCACTCTAGCAGTCCATCCGGTTTGTTTGCCCCCACCCTTCTTCCATCGTTTTGCCTATCTAAGTTCTCCTAAAGTGTACCTTCACTCCTGATTGGTTCTAACTACTCTAAAGAGGAAGATTAAGAGGTGAGTTCGTTTTCTTTAAATGATATATGGGAACTAAGTATTCCCAAGAGTAATGTTTTTACATTCAAGAAATATGGAAACACCGATATTTAAAGAGTTCATGAACAATTTTCAGTATTATATCTTTTGAGAGAAACCTTTTGAATAATAATATCAAAGATGAGGAAGATGAAAGGTTTTCTTTAAAACATAATGAGCTAAGTATATTTTGGTAGTAGTATTGAACATTAATATAGGGGAGCGCTCTAGCAACTCACAACCCTCGTAAACCATGTAGCCAACGTGGGTAGAAAAGGGTCATATTTTTAGTTGATTCCTTTATTGCTTTTTAGCATAGACTAGTGGATCAACTTAGTTAAGGTGTTTTATACCCTGGCAAAGTATAGGATAGTTCTGGCAGCGTGGGCTAGACGTTGTATCATCACATAGCTCATAGTGATGGTTGTCGGTTAGAGAATCTTCCAAACAAAGTTATTTTGTATTTTTTCATACAAACAAAGTTTATATTGTATTTTCTAATACATTGAGTTGTTATATACTGTTTTAAAGCTTTTCTTTATACTGCATTATTTCTATTGCTTTATATCGAAATGAGTTGAGTTGAGTTGAGTTGAGACGAGGTAAGTGTTTGTTCAGTTCCAGTTCAAGCTCATGTCATGTTTTAGATTTCCCCTTCACATTCATGTACTGACGTCATTTGGCCTACATCTTTTATGATGCAGATACAGGTAATCAGGATCAACATCCAGCGCTTCATTGATCCAGTTGAGTTCCAGAGTACTGGTGAGCCTCCATGCTTCTGGAGGATCCCTTATTTATTTTTAGTTATTTCAGTTGTTAGGATGATCGGGGGTCTTGTCCCGACATCCCTCATAGTATTAGAGGCTTCATAGATAGATAGACACTAGTTCATGAGTCTTTTCATTTTCAGTTGTTTGTGTTGAGACTTGAGTTGTGCTTTTGGCTAGTTGAATGGTTATTTCTAAAACATTCTGAGTTCATCTTTTGAGACAGTTCAGTTTAAGGTTGCCACTAGTAGTTAATTTACGCAAATGGTTCACTTGGGGCCAGCAATGATTCTCGAGTGCCGGCTACTTCCAGGATGTAGGATTTGGGCATGATAGCGAGATCAGTTGATGGACAAAAAATTGTTTGATGAGGCACACCTGTCATCCAAGTTCTATGAGACAAGTGCTTGTTTTGGTGCCTAGCGAGCCCTTGGTTCAAGGTGAACACCTCACTACAGATCCTGCATCTATAACCCCAAGTAGTTGCAGGCCTTGTTATGAGGCCTTGGTGAGCCATTTTTCTTGTTGGTTTTTGTTGTTGCAATTTTCATAAATGTACTGATCATGATTGTGGGTAAATTTGGGATATTCTTTTTGAAAAAAACAACTCAGTTCTGATATGTTTAGATATTTTAAACCCAAATGCATAGTTTTTCCTACTTCCTATTATTTTTCTCTCGTTTTTCTAATTTGACTCAAAGAAAATCTTAGAATATAAAACTGGATTTTTTTTTATTTACTTCTCATATTAATCTCCTTTATCTAAACAACTCTGACTTGCTTTGTATTATTATTATTATTAACAATAGATATTAGCATTGAATTATCAACATGAATTCAAATATATCTATGGAACAACCAACATTGAATTTCATCAACATGAATTCAAATAGATCTATGGAACAACCAATGCTAGATAAGCATATTTTAAATTTGTACTTGACTAAATGAATGCAAAACAATAAACCATAAAAAGAATATAAATTTAATTTATTTAAATTCAAATTTATTAATTTAGTCAAACAAGATTTACAAGTAAATTTTTTGATCACTTGTCAATATATGAAAATATGAAACTAAGTAAAATTTCCTTAACATTATTTTAATATTTTAAATATTATTCAAATAAAATTATTTTTATCATCCAATCAAACACCAGAAAAACATGTTTCCGCGATACCAAAAACCCAAATTATTTAGTTTTCATTTGTATGAACACATTTAAAATTTTAGAAGACAGAATAGAATTATAAGTTTTAAATGGCTTATATTTCAAATGTCATAATCTCAAGTGTTGTTTGAACTTTTAATTTGCACGAGCAAACAAAAAGTTGGGATAGCAGTGATTTGATTTATACCCTTTATAACAAATTTTCTTGCATAAACTAGAAAGTTCAAATAAAATAAAAGCAATAATTTGAAATACTTATGGTCAAATTAATCTCCCATTATAATGTGAAACCAATAGGATATATTAATTGTTTTAATAGCTCGTTGAACTTGGTATTAAGTTAATGTAGATAGGAAAAACTTAAGTTATAAGATTTTCATATTCGAATGAAAACTTTTGGTTAATGTTACAAACCCAGAATCATTCCGTGAAGTGAATGTGTTAGTAATTCATAAAAATTCCAACTATGAGTATTCTCTTAGTTGCGAAAAATAACACGACTTAACTCAATAAGTGGTAGAATATTTAAGAAGAATTCTAAATATTCTACGTTTTACTTCCAAAGTAGTAAATTTTGACTCTCATAGTAGTAAATCTAAAATTAACTTTTAAAGTAGTAAACACTCAAAATTTTACTCCCGAAGTTATAAATATGGAATTTACTCCTGAAATAGTAAATATTCTTATATTTACTTTCGAAGTAGTAAGACTCTGAAATTTACTCCCGAATTAGTTAAACTTTGAAATTTACTCCCAATGTAGCAGAACTTTAGATTTTACTCCCAAAGTTGTAAAACTTTAATTATGATTCTGAAAGTAGTGAAATTTTAATTCTTACTCCTAAAGTGATAAAACTTTAAACTTTATTTCTTAAGTGGTAGAATTTTAAAATTTACTCCTGAAGTAGTAAAATTAAAAATTTTACTCTCAAAGTTGTAAAATTTTAATGTTTACTTGCAAAATGGTAAAACATTAAACTCTATTCTCGAAGTAGTACAATTTTAAAATTTACTTCTAAAGTTGTAAAACTTTGATTTTTGCTCCTAAAATGGTAAAACTTTAAACTTTGTTTCCAAAGTAGAAAATTTTCATTTATACTACTCCCTCCATTTCAAATTAATTGAATTGTTGAGACATTTTTCATTTTTCAAATTAACTTAATTGTTTAGTTTTCAAGACTACTTTTAGATTGTTTTTCCAATTATACCATTCATTAGTTAGTATTGGAATTAGTGATTAATTAATATTTAGTTATTTTAATCATAAATTTGACGATAATTAATAAGGATAAAAATGGAAAGTTATGCCTAATTTATGTCTTAATCTTCTTTTCTTAAAGGGTGTGATACACCTCAATAATTCAATTAATTTTAAATGGAGGGAGTACAAAGGTAGTGAACTTTTGAACTTTACTCTCAAAGAGGTTTAACTTGCTAAAGTAGTCGGACTTTGATAGTCACATATGAAGTAGCAGGATGTTGACATTTTCTCTGAAAGTAGTAAGACACTAAAAAATGTTTAGAAATATTCTAAAGAATGTATATTGTGCTTGAGAAAAGTAACGAATGGCGTACGTCAAGCACATTTAAATAGTAGATTTTATTCCCCGAAATGAATGAAGATATACCACAACTTACTTTTTAGAGAGATAGAATAACAAAGAGTATACATGTCGTATTTGTGATATAAAAAGTCAATGCAATACGTACAAGTCGTAGAAACATCTTGAATTATTTTATTAAGTATCATTTTGAGGCAAAAGGAAGAAATGTTTTTTACCATAACCTCATTGATATATTATGATTAATTGTTAGTGATTTCCTCGACGGAAATAACTATTGAAGTATGTTTTCCCGAAAGATACAAAAATGTGTTATTATCGTTGTGATACTAAATATTCATATCTGTTAACGGCAAATCTCCTTTAAGGTCTCTATTTAACTTTGTGCTTTTATTGAAATCTTTCATGTTATTGTGCAAGTTAATAACTTGAACTGGAACTCTTGAAGAGTTTTCAAAAGCAATAGATATCAACGGTAAGAATTTGAAATGAAAAACAAGTAGAATTTGATTGGTCCTTGTAACAACCCTACCGGCCGTTATTGGTAAGCTAATCATAAAAAAAAATTGGGTGAGAAAACTTTTGGATTAACGAATTCAAAGTTTCAAGCTAGGCTCGAATGAAATCTGAGCGAGGTGAAGTCTAGGACAATCTGAGAAAGAATTGGTAAAGTGTCTGATTTTGAGCTGAGTTTCCTTTTAGCTAAGACGTTAAGGAGTTTGTTTGACTTTTTGGAATTCAATTTGCGAAAGTAGAACTTCCGATATCTAACTTGGTGTGAAGGGGTTGGTTTGGAATATCAAGGTTTGAAGGTATGTTGCGAAATAGGCAAAAATAAGAATATTTCCAAGTTTCTGTCCCATGTTTTGGACTGCATCTACCCAAAAACATGTAGAAGTTAGAAAAAAAGAATCCTATATGTTTTGGACTACAGTTTTACACCCCAAAAACGTGTACAGTTACTTGGAGAAAAAGAATGCTATATGTTTTGGACTATGATTTTACACCCCAAACATGTGGTTATATATAGGATCTGGACTATGGTTTAACACTGTAACACCTCGGAAATTGGTAAGTGAGTGAAGCTGAAAAGTTACTGAAGGTGCTACTTTGAATGAGACCACCTATGGGTCGTAGATGGTGGTCGTAAAAGCTGAGTAGTAAAATTGAAAATGTCAACTCCCAGATGATTACGTATGGAAAAATATGGTCTGTACGAAGTTGTACGGGCCGTAGATCAGGGACCGTAGAAGATATACATAAGTAGAAAGAATTTGATGAACCTTGGATCTATAGTTGGGACTGTACACCATACAAAGTGCTATAGTCTGTAGCTCAGGGTAGGGGTGGCAGGGGGATCGGGTCAGCCCGCCCCGGCCCACGACCGGTCCGGTTCACCCGTTGGTCCTGGTCGACCCGGCCCTGATGAACTGGCCGGTTCGCGGGATCCCCTAATAATTTTTTAAAAAATAAAAAAATAAAAAAATTCTATCCGTTGGGCAACGGCTAGTCCCCCCCCCCCCCCAACGGATATTTTGACAGTTTTTTCCCCCAACCAACACCCCCTACCACCCCTACTTTTAATAATTTACTTTAAACCCTCAAGTTATTATAAATACACTTTAACCCACTTTTAATATTATAAATACCCCTCTATCCCTTATTATTTCTTACAAAATCATATATTCTCTCATCTATTTTTTATATTCTTTCAAGTCTCAAATCTCAATATTTTATTCCATTTAAGTCTCATATTATATCATAATACATATATTTCAATTCTAAGTTTTCATATTATATATCATAATATATATAATTCTCATATTTGCTATCAAATATTGGAGTTCCAAATTACAAGTTACAAGTTACTACAAACTACAAGCTTCAAGAATCGGTTATAACGTCTGCGATTAACGCAGACACTTGGTACATTCGTTTCATAATATTTATATTTTATTTTTCGTCATTAATTTTTGTGTTATTATTATTTTTATATTATACCTTACATATAATTAAATATGAGTTCTAACAAAAAAGATACCGGTAAAGGAAAAGAGAAGGAACCAAGTGGCATTAGTAGATTATTTAATTTTACTAAAAAAAAGTAGTAAGGAAAAAAATAAGAGTAAATGTGGTGGTACTTCTAGAGTTAGATTTAATACAAATGATTCTACTTATGTTGATGATACTTCTTATGATATTGATTCAAATGCTCAACTCGATCATGAACTTTTACAACAAATTTATGGTGATATTAATCCTTATCTTGATGAAAATTCAGGTGAAGAAGTAGAAGTTGGTTCGGGAGAAGATGAATTAGAAGATACACCTACTAGTCCGGTGACAAATGTTCCAAATGAAACTACAAATTCAACGGAGCAAAATTCTGGACGCCCACCCCTTATACCTCCTACAAGGGAGAAGGTGAAGTATCAACGCCCTAAAACTTCTGTTGTGTGGCAATTTATGACTTTAGATAAGGAAAATTCTATTGCTATTTGTAATAAATGTAAGCAACCTTTTAAACATAAACAAGGTGGAGGTCAAGGTGGGACGGGGGGCTTAAATAGACATTTGTTATCTTGTGTGCCGATTCAATATAAAGAAGCTAAATCATTAGCCAATAGAAAAAAAGGAATTCCAGTTAATGATTTTGATATTAATGTTAATGAATCGGTAGGGGCTTCTAACATGGTTCAAGGAACATTAGATCCTTCTAACCCCGGTGGTCCACTAACACAACGTAAATATAATAAGGAAAGAGATCGTGAAAATTTAGCTAAAATGGTTTCTGTTTGTGGTTTACCTTATAGTTTTCCTTCACATCCCGGTTTTATTGAATATATTCAACAAACTTATAATCCTAATTATAGAGGTTTTTCAAGAAATACTGTTAAATCTGATGTTTTTGTATATCAAGGTAAACATTGTCAATATCTTCGTTGTGTGTTTAGCATATTAGATTGTAGAGTGTCTATAACTTCGGACATGGGTCGTAGTGTTAATGGACGTGATTATTTAACTGTTACAGCACATTGGATTGATCATAACTGGAATTTACAAAAAAGAATCTTAAGTTATAAAGAATGTGTAGAGAAAAAAACTGGTGCATATTTAGCTTCAAATATTTTGAGTGTTATAGATTATTACATGCTTATAGATAAAGTATTGTCTGTCGCATTAGATAATGCATCTAATAATGTAAACGCTGCTAGTATGTTAAAAACTAGATTATGTCCAATTGATGATAATTCTTTTCATGTTAGATGTGTTGCACATGTATTAAATTTAGTTGTACAAGATGGTATTTCATTATTTGAATGTGGTTGTATGAAAATTGAATATGCTGTTGCCTGGATTTTTTATGCTAATAGACCTGCTAGAATTAGGGAATTTAATGAGCGTTGTGTACTATGTGATTTGCCACCAAGAAAAATTCCAAGACATATTAAAACAAGGTGGAATTCTTTTTACGAAATGCTTTCAGTTGCTTACGAATATAGAGGACCCATACAAATGGTGTTTAATGCTCATAATGCTGACCCATTAGACAGAATTTGTGAAGAAGATTGGGAAGAAAGTAATGAACTATTAGAATTTTTAAGACTTTTTTATGATGCAACAACCATGTTTTCTGGAATTTATTATCCTACTATTTCATCAGTATTAATAAATATTTGTGCTATTTCAATTCAATTTTCTAAATACAAAAAAATTGAAAAATTTAGAGTTGCAATTGAAGGTATGATTGAAAAATTTTAAAAATATTTTTTTCCTATTCCTCAAATTTTTTTAACTGCTACTTTACTTCATCCTGACTATAAATTACAAGGTGTGCAGGGACTTGTTGACACTTTTTATGATACCTTAGAAATTTCACCGGAAATAAATCCAACTAGTCAACTGTGTAAGTGTAGCATAAAAGTAGAAGCAAAAATTTTGTATGAAAAATATAGAACTACAGGAAATACTCAAGAAGTTGGTCAAACTTCTAATCCTCAGAGTAAAGCTCGAATTTCAAGTTATATGCGAGATTTTCTTGGTCTTAATTCTACTAACCGTGATGATTTTGAAGAATATCTTAATCAATCTTTAGAAACAGTGGAAGACGAAGATGGCAATGAAGATTTATTAGCATGGTGGAGGAGGCGGAGCGTTGCATTTCCAATTTTAAGCAAAATGGTTCGTGATGTTCTAGCTATTCAAGCTTCATCAGTTGCATCAGAGGCTGCTTTTAGTGCGGCAAGGTTTCAACTTGGCGATCATAGACATTCATTGGCGGAAGACAGTTTGGAAATATCAGTTTTATTTAGAGATTGGGTCAACGCCGAAAGGAGAAATGATAATTTGCCAAAGTTAAGTTCCAAACAAGAAGCTTGGATTAATGCGGTACTTGGATCTAGTGATGATGAATTAGAGTCACAAGAGTTTCTAGCAAGTTTGCCAACACCGGAGGATGTTACCGTCGATATGATGCGACAATTAGAATTGAATTTTAAAGGAAAATACAAATATTAGATTACATCAGAGAACTAATTGAAACAGAACCCTTCCTAGAAGGTGGCTGCGTAAATTAGTTACTCATCTAATATTTGTAACAAATATTAGTTTTACATATGAGAACTTATTGAAACAGAACCCTTCCTAGAAGGTGGCTGCGTAGATTAGTTACTCCACTAATATTTGTAAATTGTAACTTCTAAGTTCTAAGTTGCAATTAGATTTTATTGAATAAATTTGAAGGCTTTATTAAGTCTTTTTTATATAACTATTGTCTTGCATTTTAATTTTAATATATTCATACATATTTACATATATACTAATTTGTTTGAAAATAGTTGAACATAATAAAAAGAGAACTAGCTATTACAAAATTTTATAATAAGGAACAAATGTTAAAAAATGGAACTTTAATACATCAACTAACACCTAGATTATTAAAAAAAAAAAAAAAAAGGAAAATTCAAAGTATTGCACATAACGTCCTTTTTTGGGGCCTTTTCTTCAAAATCAAAATTTCAAGTTTAAATTACTTTAAAATATTTAAAAGACAAATTTGAACTTCTCAAATTTGTAATTTCAAAATTGAAAATTGAAAATTGAAGTTTGAAATTTGAAAGTTGAATTTGAAATTTGAAATTTGAAAGTTGAATTTGAAATTTGAAATTTGAAATTTGAAATTTGAAATTTGAAATTTGAAGTTTGAAATTTGAAGTTTGAAATTGAAATTTGAAGTTTGAAATTGAAATTTGAATTTTGAAATTTGAAAACTTAAGCATTATTTATTAGCTAAAAATCTTATTGAAAACAAATCAAATAAACTAAAAATGTTATTCAATAACATATAATTTCAATACAAATAAATAAGTATATAAAAAATAAAAAATCCCC
>NC_064282.1:50457856-50462878 GCF_019186545.1 Solanum stenotomum
CCCCTTTCGTCCCGTCCCCCAGTCCCCGTCCCCGTCCCCTTGCCAGCCTTAGCCTAGGGCTCGTAGAAAGGAGAATGGACTTAAGGGAATTTTTTACCATGAGTTGAACGGAAGAGACCTACGGGTCGTAGGTCGTTCAACAGGTTGTAGACCCTTGCTCATGGAATTTGGTCTAGAAGTTGGTCTTCAGTAGTCTTTCTACGGCTGACCAGTACACTACGTAGAAGCTTGTACGGACCGTACATGGTGCCCGTAGAAGTGATCCAACAGTTTTTAAAGTGGGGTTAGTTCAGTCTATTCCCACCCTTTCTAAGTGTAAACCTGGTGTTTTACACCTAATTAAGGTTATCATGACTGTAGTTTGACCCTAAAGCTCTCATAAACACTTCCAAGACTTAGAGTAAGGATCCAAGCCGAGAAAGCTAGAATTTTCGTGTGTTCCTTCAGGTTCTTCAAGTTTCCTCAATAACATTGTTCTTCCAGGTATGTATGGTTATTCATAGTGTTGGACTAAGTTCGTCCTCACACCCTACATCTAAATTCAGTCAGAAAGAATTAAATCCAGTGTTCTACCCAAAGTTCAGTAAAATTTTAAGTCTAAAAGTGTTTTCTTATTTCGAGTTCTGATTTCTTAATTATGAGATTATGATTCCTTATGCACTTAGATCCTTGCATTGATTTTCATGATTATATTTTCACATGAACCCTAGTTGATGAGATTTTGCTGAAAGTTGTTGTGCTATTATTTCCTTGCTTTGATTTTGGAATTTAAAGAGAGTCCAAGAATGATTTAAAGAAGCATTGAGAAGAGTTTTAAAGAAATTTTAATGACCCAAAATGTATTATTTTCCATTTATAAAGGAAGTATTATCTCCATATAAGCATAAAGACTTTTCATAAACAATTCAGACAGATAAAGTGAAGTCCAATTACCCCACTTAGAGGGTCTTTTGAGTATCAATGAGTATTTTATATGAGCATACATATTTATATATTGGGAGTAGTATTGAGCACTGATTTGGAGTACAACTTAAGATAACTCAAACTCCATAACTTACGCCACCAATGTAGTATCGCAAGACGGGCTACTCCTCAGCTGTCTCATGTAATCACCCGGTTGGTCATTTTTTGTAATCCTCGTAAAATTTCCGTTTTTCCTCCCGATATTGACCGTGAGTCTTCTATGATTTTGTTTTGAAAGTTGGCATTGGATTTTGATTTCAAATATGAGGATTTTGTAAGTTTTGAAATTGAAAGTTTAAGTTGTTAAGAAATTCGTTTTCAGTGTCTTTTGGAGTTTCAAGTGTAGGAATGGAATTTCGTCGATTCCATCGGTCCTGAAAGGTGAAATCTGATTAGTGAGAGCTGCCAGTTTCCAATTCAGTGTCTTTTTGAGGATTTGAGATCTAAAGTTGTAAATTTATGGAATTTTAGCCTTTGAATTGGCTTTGTCTATATTTGGGGTTCGGATGCTCCAATCGGAATTCCAAGAGTTCTGGTGGATTCAGGGGATTATTCTAGGACTAGGTGAGGTCTAGGTTGATTTTTGAGAGGTCTCAAGTTTGTTTTAGCCGTTTCAGGCGTTGAGTTAGTTTCTTGTGGATTTCACGAATGTTGGGTCAAGTAGACCTCAAATTTGATTTTTGACCATTCCATTGAGTCCGGAACATTGAGTATTATTGAGTTGCATAACTTGTTTTTGTTTATGAGGTTCCAAACGATTTCCAAGGACTGTTTCACTATTTTGAGAGTTGGCTATTTTTTTGGTTCTTGTGAGCTTCACTTTCACGAGGATCACGGAAGCGAAAGCCTGGTCACGAAAGGGAAGGGTTTACTGTAACATCCTGAAAATTCTAAGTTAAGACCCGAACCATTCCTCATTTGTGAATAAGATTGTGGCGAGTGGTTCTTAATTGTTATTAGGTATTATAATGGGAATAATATTTTATATGAATTAAGGTCTCTAGAATCCCCTAGCACAAAGTTGAGTTGAAAGCTTCCATACCTATGGAGTTTCAATAGTAGATTTTACTTGGGTCAATTTCAAACGATCATATCTCTCAGCACATACAGAAAAGTGTAGCCCATGAGCTATCAAATAAAAGGCCATTGAGTCCTCTTTCCAACGCCGCCAATTGTTCTTAATTTTGAGCTCTGATTAAAAAGTTATGGTTGTGTTTGTGAAGCCTCTCTTTTAAGACATCTAAATCATTTTTAGAGAGGTAGTTTGGTCTTTTCCTTTCTCCTCCTAAACCTAAGCCACGTTTTATTCACTTAAATAAGGGTCTAATCAATGTTAAACCATCTTTTCACGTTCTTTAACACTTAGAGGAATTAGAACAAAGTTCAAAGAGGAGAAAAAGTTTGGTTTCAATCGTCTTCAAGTTTCTAGCGACTTTCACCAAGAACCATTGTTCTTTCCAGTTATGTTAGTCTCCTCATAGTGATGGACTTTTTCGTCCTCATGCCATACATATAATTTATCCATTAAATCTTTGTATTCTAATAGTTCTTGATTTTGGTCCAGGTCTTGAACAATGGAGGTTATCAATTCTTGTGTGTTGTGAATCTTTAGTAAAATTTGTGTTTCCTAAAAGGATTATGTTGAATTCTTCATGTGTTTGTGTTGGGTTTGAGAATCAAGAAGAGTTTAAGAGAATTTCCCCCATTTTAAACGAGTTAGGACCTTAAATTGAGCATACAAATTTGTTAGATTTTCTAGGTAGGGGGTATTGGATGGCGCGCCACCCATAGCGCCAAGGATGCACTTCAGTAGTTCAGGCCCTGGCGCGACGCGCAAGCAGTGCGCCAAGGCCTGACTTCTGAAGTTCAGGCCCTAGGGCGACGCACCAGTAGTGCGCCAAGGTTTTCTTAGCCGACTCTTTTCTTTGTTTCATCTGGCGCATGTTCCTTTAAGTTGTGCTCACTTTTCCCTTGTCTATACTAGCTACTCTAAGGTCTATTCACCTTTGAAAGTCCCCATATATCCTAATCACGTGTCTAAGAGTGCATTCAAACTAAAGCAAGTTTACATGAAAATTTTAAAGGCTCTATTTTCAGAAAAATATAACAGTTTTCAGTTGCTATGAATATTGATCTTGGTCTTGAAAGATAAGTCCATAAAAATATGTTTGAATATAAGTATGAGCTATGTTTTGAAAATTCCTTCAGTAAAGTAAAAGTCAATTTCCTTGCAAAGGGTAATTTGAGCATAATTGATATTGTGTGTCATTTTGGGAGTAGTATCGAGCATCGAATTGGGTTAGAGTCTTTTATAATTTGGAAGTCCAATAAAACTAAGCATCCAACATAGGATAGGATAACATTGATTCGTCTTGCTACTCCTCACTGCCTCTAAGAAGGCCTATTAGGTGGATCCATAGTTAGAGTACCATATCATCCTAGACCCTGACAAAGTATAGAATGATCCTTGTAACGTGGGTGAAACGTTGTATCATTGTGAGGCATATGGTAGTGGTTGTCAATTAGAGAAACTCCCCACGAAGTAAAGTATATTATTTTCATATTGCTTTTATTGTATATCTCATGGTAAAACTTAAATTGTTTTCACTTCATGTTCATGCATTGATTCAGTTGAGTTGCTTTCAGTCATTTAGTTCACTTATTTGCTTATTCAACTATAGTACATACTTGTACATTCAATGTAGTGATGTCATTTGACCTAAAAGATGCAGAAATAGGAGTCTGTTGAGATCACTTTATCTGCTCGCCAGCTTTCGAGTGGGGTCTCCTTACTTCTGGAGGACTCTAGTTATATGAGTTATTAGTAGTAGTTCCTTTGAGGAGTCGAGGGTTTTGTCCCAACACTCATCTTTGTATAGTAGAGGCATCACATATAGACAATTTGGAGAGTCTTTCAATCTCAGATGTTTTATTTAAAACTTATGGTTAGTAATTCGTTTATTTAGTGAAGTTTTAAGATTCAGTAAACTGGTTTTTAAACGTTTCTTTCAATTTAATTTTTATGTATGCTTGAGTTAGTCTTCCGCTTTTAGTCATCTAGGATGAGAGTTTGCTTGGGAACGATCAATGGTTCTTGAGTGCCAGTCACGTCCACGTTTAGGCTCGGGTCGTGACATCTACTTTTGGCGGGGTTTGCTTAAGCGAACCATGGTTTTTGATTGTGATGTTCGCGGAAGCAAACCCTTGTTCGCAAAAGCGAAGGTCCCCACTATAACACCTTGGAATTTGAAAAGGAAATGACTACATTAAATTGCAGAACTAGGTTTAGGTCTACGAAAACAGTTTACGTTTCTGATGTGAGGCTAAAAATACATATTTTTAATCATTATTTCCTCACATTTATTATTTATATTTGTCCTTTTTGAGCATTAATTTGATGGATTATGCTAAATTTGGTATTTTATTTGTAGGATTAAATTGGTGGAAAATTGGAGAAGTTTGAAGCTAAAATGAATTAAAGATGAAAGGTTGAAGAAGGAAATCAAGCAGACAGATGGATTAAATTTAATAAAATAATATATTTATATATAAAAGGAAATGGCTGCTGCAAATTGTGGAAATTCAATTTTACGCTTGCTTCTTGCTGCTGCCACGTGGCCGCAAGTGAATGGTGCAGAATTAAGTTGAGGCGGCGGTATTACTGTTCACGCGGCGAAAAAAGAAAAAGGAATACAATTCCTTTTGGTTTTGGATTCCTAATTTAATTTGGACTCAATTATTTTATTTAGGGTTTTCTACATCTACAAATAGTGCATAGAAATTATTATTTAGGGAAGCCAAGAACCAAGATACAAGACACAATATAAATTTTCTTCTAGCTTAGGAACTGTCACGACCCGGGAGCACCCCCAAGTCGTAACACGGCGTACTCGACCCCGAAGGGGTCTTATACAAGCCACATAGTCATTCATTGCATTAAATAATGAAAATAGTGCGGAATAAAAACATATTTATTTACATCCACACATTTAAACTTCTCAAAACAACTTTAAAAACACACAGCGGAAGTCTAAGTCTCACATGGCCATCTTAGACACA
>NC_064282.1:50462971-50611550 GCF_019186545.1 Solanum stenotomum
AAGAAAAGAATTATCAACATAGATTTAGTGTGATACTATCTAATAGGCTAGTGTCGATTGGTGCGAAGTAATAACTAAGCCAAACATCGATTATGATGTCTAATATGAGGTAAAGGTAAGGGTTAGTAAATTATACACACGTAGCCGGACCAAGGTGCGGGGTGAAATTCTCTAGATGTCGGACCAAGGATTTAGAGATACCTAACTTATCACTTTGCATGTAATACACTAGAAAAGGATTACTATTATTAGGATTACTGCGTTATGAGCTTATGGGGAACACATTCCTAGTTACTTTTAATAATCTGAATATAAATAAATACTATTATTTGCATGTAATACACTAGAAAAGGATTACTATTATTAGGATTACTGCGTTATGAGCTTATGGGGAACACATTCCTAGTTACTTTTAATAATCTGAATATAAATAAATACTTAGTTCAAAGCTATTTTTTTATTATTTGTTTATTTTTATTTCAATTTAAATCCCCCATTTTTATAACAACTATCGAGTTAAATATTTACTATTGACAATATTCTTCCATATTCTCTGTGGGATCGACCCCGACTCATAGTTGGGTAAATATATTGCATACGATCGTTTATATTTCTTTTCAAGAAGTATATTTGAACGTTATCAGTTTCGTAGGACTTTCTAAGGGTTAGAGACAAAGATAGAGATTAAGTTACAATATCAAGTCCAAGTACCTCTTTTTACGGTTCATCAGGATGGGCCGTCAGTCCTTGTACGAGTTGTAGATAGGACTCGTAGGCAGGTCCCACACTTAGTGAAATTTTAAGGGATCAAGTTGGTTTCTATGGTTTGTGTCTACAAAAGTAGGAATACCAACGAGTTATAGACATGGTCTGTCAAATGTTGGTCCAAAATTAAGGTTTCTAAACTTTTCTACGATTGACCAATATAGTCTGTAGAGTAGGTCCAAACCCTAGAAGGGTTTCGAAAGTTATTTTAAGAGGCTTTTGAGTATTTTCGTTAAATTATTTTAACTAAAAAATAAGTCATTTTGGCCTTCATCCTAAGACCTATATAAGGCTTTTGAGTCCTAAATTACCCACTTAAACTCCATTCTCCTAAATCTCCCAAACCTAAACCAAATTCATTCTCCCCAAATTCTCTCAAGACTTAGAAACAAGTAGAAGCTAGGGCTAATGCAAGCTCATCAATCCTCCATTCCTTTAGGGCTTCAAGTGTCTAGGTATGCGGGTTTTCACCCATGTAATCCATTTTTCCATGGGGTGTCATGACCCAGACCGTCGTAATTGGCACCCACACAGACACTACGGTGGCAAAACCACTACTACAACCCAAACCAAGCAAATAATCTAAAAACTACGGCATTTAAATCAAACACTAAGGAAATAAAAATAGAGTTCCCATAAACTCAAACAAAAGTCTAACAATAATAACTAACAATGTTGAAGAATAACCTAGAACCTGAAAGTCAATGTACTAAAACATTCTAACACTGAACCAAGTCTAAACAAGAAGGGATACAACCACATACTAATGAACTAACTAAAACAAATGTCTAAGTTCGGAAATGGTGGACATAGACGAAAGAGATTTCCATGGCAGCCCAGAATAATTCGCTCACCCTTGAATTCGAACAACGATCACAGATCTTCTAAGCGAGGTCTGTCAATAGCCGCTTGAAGATGCCCTGTACTCAATAAAAATAAGAGCAAGTGTAGAATCAGTACACAACCACAGTGTACTGGTAGGATCACACGGCTATCCCACTAGTGCAACATAAACAAGTCAAACAACATTATAATCACACGCACACATACCAACATATACAACATTATCAACATTTACGAACAACGAACAACGAACAACTTCACATTTATATCAAATCATTGGTCCTCTCATAGAACTCAAACCCAAACGGTTAGCATATCGAAATGTGGTATCCGATCCCGTAATTATGCCAAAACCTGGCAACCGATCCCACAGTTATGCCGAAACGTGGCAACCGATCCAAGTTAGTTATGCCGGAACGTGGCAACCGATCCCATTCACAGACAACAATCACAATCATAAGTATTTCATCAAGATCATACATTTAAGTCATGATTTCATTGCATTCATCAATTATCTATCTCATTTACAACAAGTGTGATCAACACTGCAACATTCATACATATACAAGTATCATAATGAAGCAAGAACAAGCATACATTACACAATCATAGAATCACAACCATCACCTACCTCGAAACAAGCTTGAAACCCTAAGAAACTTGATCCTTCCCTTTCCGGATTCATTTCGCTTGTTCTTGGTCTGCAAACAATCAAAATAATACGGAAATCAGTAAACAATCACTAATTACCTGAATTACTAACAATTCTATGAATCCTAGATCAAATCCATGATCCCAATTATCCAATTTAGGGTTGTTTCCACCATAGAATCTATAATAAAACCATCCCCCATCAATATGCACCCATTATATTTCATTCTACGGATCGAAAAATGGATTCGGGGAGTGAAAGCTTACCTTTAGCCTTAAGAATGGTGAAATATGAGTATGAGTCGCCTGGGGGTCGTTCCTTAGCTCTAAAAGTCTAAAAGTGCATAATGAGGTCGTTTAGGAGTTTATTTACGACTTTAATTCGCGTTGGGCCTGCCAAAGTGGCATTCTCGAGACAGAAAGTTATTTCAAGAATTCCAATTTCACAACACACCTCTAATCCGCGACGCTCAGTAAATACCCTTTACGCAAAGATCGATTTCAGGAGTTCTACTCGCCCGAATTTAATTCTGTAAGGTCGTACGAATTCCTTAACGAGTTATCTAACTACTCTTGTAATCAAAATCATAAATGATTCACTCGATTGTTACTAGATTTCCCTACACCTCAATGACTCCAATTTCATCCAAATCTGGACAAGGGTGGGAAAATCCAAATACTACGAAAACATTTTCCGGCCCCAAATTTTCCCCCGTTAGCTTTTCTGTAACGACGGAAACAGGTCATTACATGGGGTCCTGAAGTTTCCAATTTTTCAATTCAATTTCAAATGTTTAAGTTAGAGTTTCAATTCAATCTTTAGGGGTTTCATTCAATTGTGATTGATTATTGTTAATAAAGTCATCTAATGCATGATTCAGTGTTAATACATGATATTTAGTTGAAATTATCTTGACCCATGCCTAAATTATGATTTTCAACTATGAACTTATGATGAACTCATGAGCCTATGAATTATGAATTTCTGAAGATATGCATGTTTTTATGAAATTGTTGTAAATGATTTTGAGATGCTTTGAAAGGAAAGTATGAAGATTATTGTGAAATGTTTTCTCACAAGTTATTATGACCATGATTGTGAAAATTTCTCATAAATGGATTCACAGTGGTGAATGGTTTTCTCATCTATGTTGAATTATGTTTAAGGAGGTATTCTATGTTTTGATCTAGAAAATGTGGATTGTTATTGATCATTGCCTTTTCTATGTTAAATTGATATTTGACTTTTTATCTATTCCGTTGGGATTTAGACTATTTACCGAGAGGACTTTGAGGTGGAGGCTCAAATAGGGCAGTCTCTAGTAGCAACCTCTACTCCCTAACTATGTTTTCCCAGTAGGACTGTCTTAAATGACATAGCTAGTGGATCCACTTTAGAAAATGATGATATGTACAATTCTATCTTAGCAAGTAGATTTTCCTTATTTCGGTATGAGGGATGTATCATATTACATGATATAACTCTCATGGTTTTAATGTCGGTTAAAGCAAATATCCTACAAAAATGACTATGTTTTATTCAAAGCTTTTTTAATATCCTTTATGTTAATGTATTTGACCATATTTCCTGATTCACATGTAATTTATTCTTTAAGCTTATAAATGTTTCAAATATTGGTCATGCCTTACATGTTTTAAAGCCATTAATGTTATCATGTATGTTTTATGCGTATTGCCCCATACTTAGTACATTTCATGTAATAATGCATACTTGTCCCTACATTGTTGCACTAATCTAGGGTTCAACGCTTCTATCCCACACTCCCATGGCTAGTTGATCTCATTGACAATTCGAAGATCAAGAGTTTGTGAGTCCCCATGTTTCGAGGACTATGATAGTGTTATTGCTTTCTCTAATTATATTTTCCAACTTTGTATGTGATGTATGGGTTACGTCCCGATCACTTTGCCTATGATATATTAGATGATTGAGACTTATATTAGACTTCCACTTGATAAAAACTCTTGAAATATGAAATACTTTATTTTTAACTCCTTAAATTCTATTATCTTGTATGATGTATACTAAATGGATTGTGTAGGGCCACTCAGGGTCCTATACGCCATGTTACACCTAGGATATGCTTTGGGTTGTGACACCCACTTTGGTGTTATCCACTTTTCCAAACGTAAGTTCGCTTTGGCGACATCGGGGGGAGGGGGGGCATGTTGCTTGTCATTTTCGGGGTTTAAGCCAAAATTTTCATATTTGACCTTGGGGAACCCTTGGTGGTGATTTTGGAAAGGGTTTTTTTTGCTAAATCATTTGGGTAAGATTTTAAGATCTATAAACAACTTCCAGTGATCACAAATCCATCAAATTTTCCAATTTCATCATCTGACGGTGACGAAAACTCACCATGAACCACGTTTTTCCTTTCTCTGCAATTACTCTCATGAAAATCTCAAAATAAACAGTGTATATCTTTGTTTGTTTGAAAATGCAAATGAAAGATGATTGAAAGCAAAGGGAGTGTGAAGAAATTTGTATATATAGGAAAATTCTCAAGATCATGGTAATAGATTATGTCTTGATGAGTAGGATCTAGGGAGGATAAGTCCTTTCTCTCATTTGATGAGCAGGAGTCATTAAAATAAATTTTAAAGTTTATTTGATTTAGTTTGATGAGTAGGAATCAGAAGGACAAATTTCAAATTTTCGATCTTGTAATATTTTCTTAAACATTTAATTTGATGAGGTAAGGGAGTAAATTTGGAATTTCATTTAATTTAAGTTAAAGAATAAGAGCCTAGAGGATATATTTTGAATTTCAATTTTAGTGATATCTGCTCAAGTA
This sequence comes from Solanum stenotomum, assembly GCF_019186545.1. NCBI lineage: Eukaryota > Viridiplantae > Streptophyta > Magnoliopsida > Solanales > Solanaceae > Solanum > Solanum stenotomum. The sequence goes on from NC_064282.1 coordinate 50,468,050, forward strand.
TTTAATTTGATGAGCAGGAGCCATGACCTCAGAGGGTAAATTTTGAATTTTATTTAATTTAACTTGATGAGTAAGAGAAAAAGAGTAAATCTCAAATTTTAGTTCTTATGATATTATCTTAAGCATTTAATTTGATAAGTAGAAGTTAAGAGCGTAAGTTTAGAATATAACTTAATTTAATTTAATGAGTAGGAGCCAGGAGTGTGAGTTTTAAATTTTATTTAATTTGATTTGATGAGTAGGAACTAGGTAAATATCAAATTTTAATTCTTGTGATAATTCCTTAATCATTTTGTATAGAAAGTAGGTTACATCTCTACAATTCTTATAAATTACATTATTCTTAAATATGGTTTGTCAAACAAATTTAATATAGTACATAAATAATTAGATGATTTAATAGTTAATTACTTCTAAAATTTATGAAATCTTCACATGCAAAATATCACATATGAGTATTTCATTTCATTAAAAATTGAAGATGCTTAAAAAAGATTGTAAGGATTAATATCATGATTTATTGATATTTCTGGAGCTAAAATCAACTATACCATGTAACAACATCTAGTCAACATAATATAAAAATATATTTTTGACTCTTATAAATACTTGTTTTACTATGAATTCAAGAAGTTAACCAAAAAAATATGAAGATCCAACTTTAAAAGTCAAATCACTTGTACAAAGGATCTAAACTAGAAATGTAATAAATTATTGTATATTAAATTAGACTATGATTCTTAAATTTCACAATTGAAAATAAATAAGAAGGGGTCAGAAATATTCTACTACCGTTATGACAAATGACTTATTGTACATGAGTTCAATCTTACCAAACAATACGATAATTGATCACTATAAATATACATGTGGTATCAATATTCGTCATCATATCTTACATTCTCAAAGTAGAAGTTTTTTTCATGGAAAAAAGATCAAGGTCACTAACATAGAAAGGATGTTGAAAACTCCCATTAAAAAATTGAAGATTGTTGAGCTTCAACAACCGAGCGAGATCGTGGGGTGAAATTGAAGGAAGTTGAAGATGTGGCGAAACAACAAATGGAGCGTGGTAATGCATTTCCATATCAAATCCTTGGAAGTTTCAATGAAGGACCAACTAGGTCTTATTAAATTTATCACATTTATGATTTTAACTTTACATTTCAGATAAACATACTGAAATGTAAAATTAAAATCATAAATATGATAAATTTAAAAAGATCTAGCTACTTGGTCCAATATCGATACTTGACGGAAATTTTTACTCATCCCTAGAAGGAGCCAATGCACTTCCATGGACTTGATATGGAAATGCAATACCATGCTCCATTTGTTGCTTCTTGACATTTTCGACTTATTCAAATTTGCCTCCACGATCTCACTCAAATGTTCAGCTCAACATTCTTCAATTTTTAGTGGGCGTTTTCAACGTCCTTTCTATGTTAGTGATGTTGATCTGTTTTTCCATGATAAAACTTCTACTTTGAGAATGTAAGAAAATATGATGTAGAATATTGATACCACTAGTATATTTATAGAGATCAATTATCATATTGTTTGGTAAGAATGAACTCATGTATAATAACTAATTTTCCATAAATGGTAGTAGAATATTTTGGATCCCTTCTTATTGTTTTCAATTATGAAATTTAATAATTATAGTCTAATTTTATATACAATAATTTATTACATTTCAAGTTTAGATCCTTTGTATAAGTGATTTGACTTTCAAATTTGGACCTCATACTTTTGGTCAAACTTCTTGAATTCATAGTAATATAAGTATGTATAAGAGCCAAAAGTAATTGTTAAATCATTTTGACTTTATGTTGTTACATAGTATATTTGTTTTTGGCTCCTGAAATATCAACAAATCATGATATTAATCCTTATAATATTTTATTAAGCCCCGTCAATTTTTAATCAATTAAAATAGTCATTTGTGATAATTTGAATGTGAAGATTTCACAAATTTTAAAATTTATTAATTGTTAAATCATTTTACTATTCATGTATTATTATAAATTTGTATTGATAATCCATATTTAAGAATAACGTAATTTCTAAAAACAGTCTAGATGTAGCATACTTTATATATAAAATGATTAAGAAAACACCACAAGAAATAAAATTTGAAATTTACCTGGTTCCTACTCATCAAATAAAATAAAATAAATTCAAAATTTACCCTCTAAGCTCCTACTCATTAAAGTAAATTAAATAAAATTTTAATTTCACTCTCTTACCTCATAATCATCAAATTAAATGCTTAAAAAGTAGCACAAGGACTAAAATTTTAAATTTATCCTTTTTACTCCTATTCATCAAATTAAATCAAAAGAAATTTTGTGAAGAATGAGAGAAACTACTAATCCTCCCGGATCCTACTCATCAGGACATTAGTAGTTTCTCTCATCCTTCACAACATTTTATTTGATTTAATTTGATGAATAGGAGTCAAAAAGGATAAATTAAAAAATTTAGTCCTTGTGATACTCTTTAAGCATTTAATTTGATGAGTAGGAGCTAAGAGAGTAAAATTAGAATTTATTTAATTTACTTTGACGAGTAGGATCTTAGAGGGTAAATTTTAAATTTTAGTTCTTCTATTTTCTTAAGGATTTATTTTTATAAGTAGGAGCTAGGAGAGTAAATCTGAATTTTTATTTAATTTAATTTGATGATTAAGAGCAAAAAAGGAAAATTTTAGAATTAGATAAGTAGGAGCCAAGAGGGTAAGTTTAGAATTTTATTTAATTTGATGAGTAGGAGCCAAGAGAGTGAATGAAATTTTATTTAATTTGATTTGATGGGTAGGTACCATGTAAATTTCAAATTTCAATTCTTGTGATATTTTCTTAAATCATTTTATATAGAAAGCATGTTACATCTAGAATATTTGATAAATTACATTATTCTTAAATATGCATTGTCTATACATATTTAATATAGTACATAAATAATTAAATGATTTAATATATTATAGCTTTTAAAATTTGTGAAATCTTCACATGCAAAATATCACAAATGACTATTTCATTTCATTAAAAATAGAAGGTTCTTAAAAAAATTATGTTGTAAAACTTAAGAACAAAAGAACAATATAAAGATGAATACAAGAAGAATATAAGACAACAGGAAAAATATTAGATAACTTTCTTTCTTTCAAGTGTTCACCAAATCTTCAAGTGTCTACAATATGAACCCTTATGCCTCTATTTATAGTATAACATAGAGGCATACAAAATGTTAGTCATAAACATGGAATTAACATGAATATAATGGAGGAGGTTATGGAGGTGAAAGGTTACAAGAATAATGGTCATAAAGGTGGAGGTTATTTTCATAATGGAGGGAAGTCATTGAGATAATTAGTCATAGTAACTTCTTGGAGTAGTGGACACCCATACCATAATATTTTATAACACTCCCACTAGAATGTCCATAGATAATGTGTCTCGTTAAAACCTTACTAGGAAAAAACCCTGTGGAAAAAATCCTAGTGAAGGAAAAAGAGTACACATATCTTTTAATACACTTTGAATGTTGTCTCATTAAGAACCTTACCAGGAAAACGCAATTGAAACAAAACCATGGTAATGGAAAAGAGTACAACATGTATTTTTCTCCCCTTGATAAAAACTTTACTTGATATCTCGGAGACGATGCATTCCAATCTTGTATCACAACTTCTCAGATATTGATGTTGGCAATTCTTAGTGAATAAATTTACAAGATTATCACTTGAACGGGTCTTTGAACGTCTATCTCACCATTTTTTTGAAGATCATGTGTGATTTTTTTCTGCAATATCCTTTTCCAAAGGAAAATCACATATTTTCTGAATATGATAGATCATCATTCTAATCAAACACACTTTCGACTTACGTCATAGATCAATATTATTTCTCCTTGATTTGAAGAAGTGGTTACTAATGTTTGTTTCTTTGAATGTCAAGATATTATTGTGCCTCCATATGTAAACAAACAACCCATTTGCGATCAATCTTTATGTGGATCAAATAAATATTCTGCATCTACATAATCAAATTGTTTCTGACTCAGAGATTGATCATTTTAATTTTATTGAAGCTCATTTTTTCTTCTCAAACAAAATCACGCATCTTCTATGTGTTGAGTCACTTGATTTGTTAGTTTCTTGGCATAACTTGAATAATAATATGACAATCCCTTCACATACATTTCGCTGTGTATGTAAAATATTCTTTTAGCATTTGGATAACCAACAATTTGTAAGTGCACCAATTGCACTAATACATGGCATTTTTAATCATTTTTCATATATGTTAAGAAATCTCAGAACCATTGGGTGCTCAATGAAATTGTTTTAAGACCTTTTACATCCTTCAAGAATTTTCATATAACCTTCATCGTCTAGTTAGACATGATAATCATTTATTATACATATTCAAGTATTTCATCTATCGCCATACTGAAATAAGTCTCATTGCATCCACCACTGGATAATATATTTCTTTTGTGAAAACCCTTTATGCCTCGAGGCACAAACTGTACTTTATATCTTATGGTTATACTTTCGCACAATGGTTTATTTGTACCCCACTGACATATATTTTGATCTATGAACTATAAGTTTAAAAACATCACTTTTCTTGAATAGTGTATTTTATTTGGCCAATTATTTATCTGTCCATATTATATGACAGATTTGAATTCAAGATCTTCGTAACCATTTATAGCATTGAGTACTACTTCATGTCAAAGATACCGTCGACGGTCATTTTGATATCGATTCCAATATGACATAACTTATCGAGGTCTCTTCATTTTTCATCATTTTCAGGTACCTGAACCTTTGCCAAGGTTTTATGAAATGTTATGTCATGGTGCTCTTTTAAAGCACTTGCCTCATCATCATTATCATTCTGATAATTTTTCCTCTCCTTTCTCAAGGAGCTTTACATTTGGAATCTATTGGTCTATTACACTTTTAACGTACCATAGACTTTGTCTTTTAAGGACCATTTATTAGAGCATTTGAAGCTTAATTAAAATATTGGGTCAACAAATATATCTAACAAATTATTTGCAAAATTTACAAATGAATTATCTCTAGAACTTCAAGTTCATATAGTTTTTAAACGAGGATGTAGATAATTCACACCATACATAATTTTCAGTTGTTAAACATATCCCCCTAATGTTAGGATCTAACATTTACCCCCAACCTCATTTGGGGATCCATCTTTGTATGTGGTAGAGCAATAAAATCATATGTGCACGTACCAAATTTTTAGATGGAAATTATTTGGTTCCTTACCCTGAACCAATCGTGATGGGAGAACCTTGTTGGTTTGATGCATACATGTTAAATAAACTCATCTCATACCAAATTTTATTTGAGAGATTTGTTCTCATAATCAATGGTGTAGCTATAATTGGAGGCATACAATTTTTGCTAAACCAACTGATGAGTCTGAGATTTGGACTCATTTAGGGCTTTATTTATAATGATTTAGTGTCCTCAAATGCCTATTTTATGCCAATAACTAATGTAAAACCCTTTATTTCCAGGTACATGGATCGAGGAACAAAGCAAGGACACTAATTTGCAAAAATGGAACAAAGTGAGCTGAAAGAACGAAGAAAAAAGCAAGCCTGGTGATCGCCAAGTCCACTTGGCGAGTCGCCGAATGGCCATTTGACCGCCTAAAGTTCCAGTGTGCCAAGCCCTTAAGGAAAGAACCAAGTTGGCTAGAGAAAGGAGCAGTCAGCGGATCACCGAGTGGTTCCGTGATGCAATGTTGGATCGCCCAAAGTTACAGATCTTGAGGATGCTGGAGGCCAAGGTAGAAAGGTGATGGAATTGACCAAAGAGCGGATCACCGTGTGGATCGGCGAGCCCAATTTTCTTCACTGAGTGACTCTTCACAGCATATTTTTGGCGACTATAAATACATTTTTAAACATTTAGTTTATCATCGAATCATATTTGGGAATCAAAGAATCATTATTCATTCTGAATAGTATATGTGTTCATATTTTTGAGAGTTTTTCCTTAGCTTTGAAGAATTGAAGTTTTTCTCTTTTGAGAAATTGAAAGAGGGTCTTTGAGATTCTTCAACTTGGAACATTGTAAAGACGAAATTAATCTTACCCAGTTGATGGAAACTCAGTTTGGTAACAATTTTTATCTTTTTATAATGTCTAGCTATAACCCCAATTCTTGGGGTGTGATTATGGGCTGATTTAGTTTATGGGTATTGCTAATTGTTAGTTTAAATACTGTTTAGAAGTGAGTTCAATCATTAATTGTGGTTTAATATAAGAATTGTAGTTGCAAATGCAATTCTACCCTTATGTTTTTGGCTTGCTCGAGAGAGAGGTTTTAAAACTAGGATTATTGATTGATGGTCAGTTGGTATTGGGTTGTCATGGGTTCAACTCGAGAGAGTGGATCCTAAACCCTTTTCGACACATTAAACTCAAGAGAGTGAATGGACTAAGGTGTGGATTGTTCTTATTTTGCATGCTTGTCGATGTTCGAGAGAAATTGACTTGATTGAGGGTAAATTGTTTGAGAGAAAGTTTACTTCCTTTATAGTCTAGCTTACTCACTAATATCTAGCTATTTTCTAATAGTTGCAATTACCCATTTGTCTACATTAGCCTATAATCGAATCACATCCCAAGAACCCGTCTCATTATTGTTATTTCGTTTCGCTTGTTGTTGTTGTAGTTGATAATTTCAAACCAAAACCCCCTTGTTTGACATTTGTGTCACCCCCTGATTTGAATTATGTTTTTATTCGATAATGTCTATTCCTATGACCGATTTGACCATGTTCATACTTTCCTATTGAATCTTAAACACCTACCGCTCCCTGTGGGATTCAACCCCAACTCATTTAGTTGGGTTAAATACTGATTAACGATCGTTGATGCTTAGAATTAGATGAAGGGTTTTTGAAACGTTATTAATCAAAATGGGGTGTCCGGTATTTCATTAGAAGTGAATAATGGGGTGACTTTTGAGCATTGGTGAAAATGTTGAAGAAAAAGAAAGAAAAAAAGTGTTGTTCATACCACATTTCATGAGAATATCAATCACTGAGCCTAAATGACCATACCTTTACACTCAGCCCCATTACAAGCCTTGAAAAGACCTTTTTGATCTTGAGAGAGCTGAAATGAATGTTGGTTGGAAAATAAGGGCAAACCTATGGGTGAAGTCATGTATGTGTTCATCTTTGTGAGAGTGAGAGTTTTTTGTGATTCCGGATCTATAAATTATTGAAAAATAATATATGAATATGGAATCATTCTTTGTGTGAGGGCATTTGAGTACCTTTGTTGAGCTTGAACTTGCATTTGAAACATGTATTGTGAACTGGAGAATCTTTGGTAATGGTGAGTCACAACTTGAACCTTTGAGTGCACAATTGATATGTGCATTCATGATTGAGTCTTGTGTAGCAATGTTTAAGACAACCTTTTCGAACTGCTGAACTTGATTTTACTTGAGGACAAAGAAAAGTTTAAGTTGGGGGTGTTGATGAGTCCAAGATTTAGACTCATTTAGGGCTTTATTTACAATGATTTAGTGTCCTCAAATGCTTATTTTGTGCCAACAACCAAAGCTAGGACAGAAATGGGCAACAGAGACAACATGAGCGAAAAAAAGAGAAGGGAAAAACAAGCCTGATGATCGCCGATGTTACTCGGTGACTCGCCAAGTTGCCCTTCTACCGCTTAAAGTTACAGAACGCTGAGGCTGTATTAGGAGTAACTTCAGCAAGCAGCAGTTTCACTCAGTGTGACGCCGATCGCATCGACGATGGATGACCAGGTCACCAAAAGTACAGATAGAGTCCCAGATAATCACAAATGGGCGAGTCAAAAGAGAGAAGAGCGCATCGCGAAATGAAACGGCGATCCTGAGTTGACTCGCCTATAACTACAGTGGTCGAATGAAGAAGATGTGAAGCAGGAAGGCAAGATGAAAGGACAATCGGTGACTCACCAAACGGTTGGCAAAACCTGACCTTCGAATTTCCTTTACCCAACTATGAAAAACGTGGCAAGTATTGAATTTCATCTTTTTGCTATGATTGGCTAAAACCCTAACCTTGGGGGTTTGACAGTGTGACCAATTGTTGCATTTTACTATATGGGTGTCATAAATTAGCAAATTTTGGTGTTAATTTAAAGTGGGTCTAAGTTATTACTGTGGTTTAACTTCATTATTACATGTTTAGTGCAATATAGTTCAAAGTTATATGCTTGCTCGAGAGAGAAGTATAGAGCCAACATAGTAATTTGACATCCTTAGTAGTGGGTCATGACGGTTTCAACTTGAGAAAGTGAAACTTGAGATTCAACCTTTGTATCTAGCTCGAAAGAGTAGATTTAGTGAGAAAGTGGGTTGGGCATCTTATGGATAATGTTGAAGCTCGAGAGAATTCAGTGAAAAATTGCTTTACTTATAGTCCATTCTACCCAAACGAATCAACATTGTTGGTAATGATATACCCCATGAAGTTAAATTCGACGATTGGTTAGTCAATTCCCCAAGTGTTATATCATTATTTAATTGTTCTTTATTAATTGTTGAAGTAGGTTGGTAATGACATCTTGAAGTTGACTTATAAAATTGTTAAATGTGGTGTTTGTTTGGCTGCAAAGGTCACAGTCATAGTTTCATATTCGAATTCAAAGGAAGCTACTCTATGTGGAATCAACCCCAAATCATTCAGTTGAGTTTATATTGATTTACGATCATCGACACTTAGAATCGGATGAAGTGTCTTTGAAATGTTAATCAAAATGACGCCGCTGCCGGGGAGTAGCATTGTTTAGAGTTCGTTTATCGAAGATTTGACTTGTGAATTTGTCGGTTGTAGTTGAATAGATTTAGAGTGCATTGTGTTAGTATTGGTTGGACTGAATAAAAGTAAAAATGAGTGAGGAAGAGGTGAATGGTAGCCTAACAGGCCTCGAGATAGTATCGAGGATGTTAACAGTGCATACAACCCAACCCAATCGAGTGAAATTGGTGCAATTTACCTACCATCAGTTGATGAGAATGCAACGTTTGAGGTCACGAGCACTACTCTTCATCTCCTCCAAATGAAGGGACTTTATGGAGGGTTGGCTCATAATCATGTGGGAAATTTTATAGATGTGTGCAGCCCATTTTCATTTAAGAATGTGACACAAGAATCAATCTGGCTTAGATTATTTCATCTATCTCTGACGGTGGAATCTAGCATGTGGTTGGCCGAGCTACCAAAAAATTCTATCACGTCATGGGATGAGCTTCTCACGATATTTAATGCAAGGTTCTTCCCTTTGTCGAGGATGATGAAACACATAGATAACATTCAAGGTTTTAAGCGATAAGAGGGTGAACCAATCCATGAAACGTGGTTGAGGTTTAAGAAGCTCCTACTACAATGACCAACTCACGAGCTGCCAAACGATTTGCTACTCCTATATTTTTATCGGAGTCTTGATTCGGTTAATAAAGAAGTGGCTGATCAATTGGTTCGAGGGGGAAAAATGTTGCAATCATTTGAGGTGGATTCGTTTCTTCTTGACGACATAACAAAAATAAATCAAGCTTGGTACACTGAAGAGGATCAAGTTTCTCCCTTTTGTTTTAGAATGACACAAGAACAACTTGATAAGGAAAGAAAAATGGATGAGAACATCAAGAAGATGTTGGCCCAAATGGAACTTCTACAAGAGCATATGTTGGAGAATGTGAGAAAGCCAAATAGAGTGTTTAGAGTTGAGGAGGGTTCGTCCTCTGGTTATTCAAAACCGAGGGAGAATCAAGGTTGGAATTCTAAGAAATACGAGGAGGGTTTTCACCCACGCTATTTACAGCGAGGTTGAAATCAAGGTTGGAACTATCACAAGGAGGAAGAGAAAATAAGATACTATCAAAATGGGTTGAGCAAAATGATTATTGGAAAAAGAAGGATGACCATGAGGAGAATCACACTCAATCGAATGAGAGCCCAAAGTTGAAAGGGAGTGCAAGTAGTCCTCGGGTGAATGATTTGATGTCACGCATCCTTGACAAAGTTGAAGGTTCAGATGATTTGTTAAAAGGGATGAAAGACGATTTTTCGTCATTGAACAATAAAGTGAACTCTCATGCAGATTCAATCAAGCTACTTGAAGGTTAGTTGAGTTTACTTTCAACACAATTTGAATAAAAAATGAATGCGCGGCTAACATAAGGCCAAATGAAGTTACATAGACAATATGTGAACTTTTTGCATCTCGTTGTCACTAGTCTGTCATCGAATTAAGTCTCTTGTGATGAACATTGCATACTAGCAAAAGTGTGGAGACTTGTTTGATATTGGTGCCAATGCCTTGTGTGATGAGCTTACCGTGAACCTTGTGTGATGACACCTAGAATTTGCCCCATTGGTCCGATTTACTAAGTGATGCAAGCCCTTGCAATGTTCTTAGGCAACAATTTGAAAAGTGAAACAATTTGACAATATTCCTCTTTTATGGCCAACTTTGTGAGTGTGTGAACCTTGCTTGAACTCCCTATTTGAACCTTATTCTTTTCATGGAAGAAACTTGATGCAATTGTAACCCCTCTTTATCCATTAATCCATAATCCTCATGAAGTGTAGTTTGTTTGAATAGCCAACTTAGGCCAAAAGCCTAAGTTGGGGGTGTGGTGAAGGAGAAGGTAAATCAAGAAGTGCAAAGAAACCACCCTTTGATCCATAGTTTTGAGAAAGATGTAGCCCATACAAAAAAAAAGAGAAAATGAAAAGAAGAATGCAAAAATTAAAAACGAAAAAGTTTTGAAATAGAGTTGTGAAACTGCAAAAGAAATAGGGTGTCCGATATTCCATGAGAAGTGAATAATGGGGTGACTTTTGAGCATGGGTGAAAATGTTGAAGAAAAGGAATGAACGTGTTGTTCATACCACATTTCATGAGGATAGCGCCACTGAGCCTAAATGACCATACCTTTACACGCAGCCCCGTTAAAGGCCTTGAAAAGACCTTTTTGATTTTGAGTGAGCTGAAATGAATGTTGTTTGGAAAATAAGGGCAAACCTACGGGTGAAGTCATGAATGTGTTCATCTTTGTGAGTGTGAGAATGTTTGTGATTCCGAAGCTATAAATTGTTGAAAAATAGTGTATGAATATGGAATCATTCTTTGTGTGAGAGCATTTGAGTACCTTTGTTGAGCTTGAACTTGCATTTGAAGCAAGTATTGTGAACTTAAGAATCTTTGGTAATGGTGAGTCACAACTTGAACCTTTGAGTGCACAATTGATCCTTGCATGAGTAAGTTGAGTCTTGTTATGTGCATTCACGATTGAGTCTTGTGTAGCACTATTTGAGACATCCTTTTTGAACTGCTGAACTTGAGGACAAGCAAAAGTTTAAATTGGGGGTGTTGATGAGTCCAAGATTTAGACTCATTTAGGGCTTTATTTACACTGATTTAGTGTCGCCAAATGCTTATTTTGTGCTAACAACTGATGTAAAACCCTTGATTTCCAGATATATAGATTGAGGAACAAAGTTAGGACAAAAATGGGCAACAGAGACAACACGAGAGAGAAAAGATAAGGGAAAAACAAGCATGATGATCGCCGATGTCACTCGGCGACTCGCCAAGTTGCCCCTCTACCACCTAAAGCTACAGAATGCTGAGGCTGGATTAGGAGTAACTTTGGCGAGCATCAGTTCCACTCGATATGACGCCGATCGCATCGACGATGGATGACCAGGTCGCCAAAGGCACTGATGGAGATCCAAATAAGTGTTGATGGGCGAGATAAAGGGAAAAAGGGCACATTGCAGAATGAAACAACGATTCCGATCTGGATCACCTAAAATTATAGTGGTTGGACTAAGAAGATGTGAAGAATGAAGGTGAGAAGAAGGACAATTGGAGAGTCGTCGAAGCCCGACTTACCTCACCGATTGATCCCAAAAAGCTACACATCATGATACTAATAAAATAAGACTAGAACGTATAAATTGATTTTTTTAAGAGAGAGAACGCATTTAGAAAATGTGAGGAACACAAGATAGAGAGAAAAAAACACTACAATTGTGGATTTGAAGTGATTTTAGCAAGGTTTTTCCTTTGGGTTTTGTAATAGAGAAGATTTTAGTTAATTTTAACTCTCGCATTTAATTTACCCAGCTATGAAAAACTTGGCAGGTATTGAATTTCATCTTTTTACTATGACTAGCTAAAACCCTAACCTTGGGGGTTTGACAATGTGACCAATTTTTGCATTTGACTAAATAGGTGTTATCAATTAGTGAATTTTGGTGTTAATTTGAAGTTGGTCTGAATTATTACTGTGGTTTGATTTCATTATTGCATATTTAGTGTAATACAGTTCAGAGTTTTGTGCTTGCTCGAGAGATAAGTACAGAGCCAACGTAGTAATTTGGCATCCTTAGTAGTGGGTCATGATGGTTTCAGCTTGAGAAAGTGAAACCCAAGATTCAACCTTTTGTATCTAGCTCGAAAGAGTGGATTTGATGAGAAAGTGGGCTGGACGTCTTATAGATAGTGTCGAGGTTCAAGAGAACTCAACAGAAATGAGGTAATTGTTCGAGAGAAAGTTGCCTTACTTATAGTCCATTCTACCCACGACGAATTAACATTATTACTAATGATGTACACCCATTATCTTGAATGTGGTTGTTGGTTAGTCAATCCCCCAAGTGTTCTCTAGTTATTTGATTGTTCCTCGTTAATTGTTGAAGTGGGTTGGTAGCAACATCCTGGAATTTGACTGTTAAACTCTTAAATGTTGTGTTTGTTATTCAGCTGAAAAAGGTCACCGTTATACTTTCGTATTTGAATTCAAAAGAAAGCTACTCTCTGTGGAATCGACCCCAACTCATTTGGTTGGGTTATATACTGACTAGCGATCATTGACACTTAAAATTGGATGAAGTGTCCTTGAAACGTTAATCAAAATTTGGTATTGTGCTCTTACTTTAAGAAATTTAAGCAAACAACCTTACAAAAACCAATTTGTAAGTTGATAACAAATGCACATGTGACATAGCATAGATGCATCTATTAAATCATAACAGTAAAAGGTCCACATGGCTGGTGAACAAGCCCATCTTCACCTTTATATATGTTCCATACAATTTCAGGGGATACAATCACAACCTTAACTGGTACATTCATCGTTTTATCACGAGAACAAGCAACACAAGAGAATTCTTGAAGAATCTTTTATCTCTTCAAATATATGGCCACATGAATTCTCAATTTCTTTTGTATCACATTTGAACCGGAATGGCAAACCGGTTATGCCAACTGATATTTATTCTAGTAAACTTTTGATATACTTTTGCATGTGATTCCTTCATCCTACCCATATTTTTATACAACAAATAAGAGAAAGGTGGGTAACCTTTTAAGTAAATATTTATAACCCGCTTTGATTATAGTAATCTGAAGATATTAAATTTTTCAATAATTTACAGTCTCAATATAATAATTTATTTCTTTGCAATTCCTCTGAAACTTAAAAAGTTTTTTTTGAGACTTACTACAACCCCAATATTATGAACTATTTCATTTTCTGGATGGTAAAAAATTAGTCATTCTGAATCTCTCAATTAATTTTGTGTATAGCTACAATTTTCATAACATCGTTCTTATGGCGACCATCTCCTTCAAAGAGAAAATTATTATTATTGTCATGGTTAAAATTATTACATGCAAGACTTATTTCTTGACAACCAATGACAAATTTGTGTTGCCACACGACAATATTTATTTTGGTCATGGCCACAACCTTTATAGAAAAGAATTATTTCTTTCTTTTGTTCTCCAATAATTCATAATAAAACATACCACAATATTTGTGTAGTACTCAAAGTATATGACCATTTGTGTCTAAATATTTTTTTTTCAATCTCTCAAACCTCCCGTAGAGGTGAGATGTGACATTTATCCAACCATACATGAACATGTCCTTATCCATACGAATACATGTCACATTTTCTTCAAGAAATGGACCATAACTATTTGTACATATTCCATAAGTTTTTATTAGAAACTCATTGTCATGCTTTGACATTATCAAATTTATGTGACCCACCTCAACATCACTTTAAAAGGTCAAATGTACTAAATGTACTACCAATTTGTATTCCTTTATTTTGATGGAGGATTTTCAGAACTTTTCAAATTGAATCGCACCAACAACAATGTGCCCAATAAACCTTCATACAACTTTGATGACAAAATTTACTTCACATTTTGAAGGACCATCATAAAAATTCATATTGTTCTTCCTTTTAATTAACACAATGATGACCATTAATATTTTACCACGCCCATATTCATACATTAAATCACTTGTCATCTTTCAGACATATTATACACTGCTACCACATTCACATAAGCGAAAGGAGCAAATCAATTGGGTGGAATTCATGATTTTTCATCAAAAGTTCATCATTTTGCCTTAGTCATCATCATATTATCACTATGGTGCATTAAGACTTCAAATCCAACATCTTACCCACATAAAGGTGTCTTTGGCCATAAATCTCGAAAATCCCGCCTTAGAAAGAACTAGGATTAGCAACAACTACTTTTGGACAGAGTAAATTTAGAAATTTTGAAAGTTATGCAAAGTATAAGTTTTGGGTCAATATCAAACGACCATAAATTTTAGTACATGATGAGTTAGGTGGGCTATAAGATATCAAATGAAATGTCTTGAAATCCTCTTTCCAACGCCACCGAGTTTGCTAATTTTCGAGCTCGTACAAGGGAGATATGCCCATTTGAAGTTGGGTTGTCCGGTTAAGGAAAGTTACCCAGATTTAAAAGGGGTATTTTGGTCTTTTCCTTAACCAATCAAGTTATTTTGGTTTAGTGATTAATTAGGGTCTAAGCTGATTTGGTTTAGTTTACACATACAAAATTAACGTCTAGGGTTTTGAGAATAGTTCAAGAAGAGGAGAAAAGGAGAAAAGTCAAGGCGTTCTTGGAGATTTCTTGCGAAATCGAAGGTCGTTTTGCCAAGGTTGATCTCTAAAGAGGTATGTGAGTTTACATAGCGTTGGGTTCGTTCACCCAAGTGACAATCATGTTAATTTCAGCGTAATTTTTTCCTAAAATATTGAAGGTTTGATGTTCTTGATTTGTGTTCTTGAATTTGCTTTTGTTCTTGAATTAGGATGAGATTGATGAGTTTTTTGAGATAATCATATCAATTTTAAGAGTTGGTTTTGAGTAGATTCTTGGGTACGTGTATTGGGTAACTGAATCTAAAGAGAAATTGAGAAAAAGAATCGAATCTAGTCGAATAAAGGTTAGAAATTGCGAAGAAAAATTCGTGAGATTGAACTGGGGGAGGGGTAGCGCGGTATGCCACTGATGCGCCATCAAAGCGGCAAAACAGAGCCTATGAACTTAGGGGCTGGCGCCCCATGCCAGCAGTGCGCTAGGGTTGCCTGTCCTACCTATTTTTTATCGTTTAGTCCGTCTGAGCCATTCTAAAATGTACTAACACTTCCTATTGATTCTAACTACTCTAAATGACTTCTAAACATATATAAATCATCCGTAAACATGAATCATAACCTTGAATCCATAAATTAAAATTCAAGGTAGAGGTAAGAGTCAAGTCTGTAGAGTTCTTCGAGTCTTTTCAAAAAGTCTTATACAATTATTTTAAACTTGTTTTAAGACTTAAATGTTGAGTTTGAGAAAGAGTATAGTTGAGTTCATTTTCTTTAAAGTGTCATATGAAAACTAACTATTCCGAAAGAGTAAATGTGTTTACATTTAATATGAAATGAAACACCGATTTCCAAATTAGTTTTCATGAGCAGTTTTGAGTACCATCTCTTTTAAGAGAAGGATTTTGAGTAATAATCTCAAACCACAGAAAGATAACTCAAGTCCCCATAAACCATGTAGCCAACGTGGGTAGAAACGGTCATACTTTATAGATGATTCCTTAATTCTTTAAGAATAGCTTAGTGGATCCACTTAGTTGAGGCGTTCTATATCCCCGAAAGGTATAGGAGAGTTCTAGCAGCGTGGGCGAGACACTGTATCATCACACAACTCATAGTGATGGTTGTCGGTTAGAGAATCTTCCAAACATAGTTTATTTTTGTTTCTTATATAAAACTGAGATATCATTGTATTTTCCAATACTTTGAGATTTTATCTACCATTTTAAATGCTTTATATAAACTATATCTTTATTGTTGTATTATTTCTACATTGTGTTGAGTATCCATGAGTTGAGTAGAGATGAGGTAAGTGTTCCTTTCAGATTCCAATTCAAGCTTATGTCTTATTTAGACTTCCCCTCACATGCCCGTACATTCAATGTATTGACACCATTTGGCCTGCATCATTTTATGATGTAGATACAGGTAACCAGGATCAACATCTAGCACCTCGTTGATCCAGTTGAGCTTCAGAGTTTTGGTGAGCCTTCTTGCATCCGGAGGATCCCTATCTTTGTTTTATCATTTCTGTTTTGTTATTAAGAGGATCGGGGGTCTTTTCCCAACATCCCTCATGGTATTAGAGTCTTCATAGACAGTTAGACATTATTATTTCATTAGTCTTGTTCATTTTAGTTGTTTTGTTATAAGACTTGAGTTGCCTTATTGGCTAGTTGAATGTTTCCCTTATAATATTCTAAGTTTATTTCATGAGTTTATCTTTGTTGAGTAAAGTCTTTTGCTGAGTAGTAAGGTAGGCCAAGGGTTCGCTTGGGGCCAGCAATGGTTCTGGAGTGCCAGTCTTGCCTACGGTGTAGGTTCGGGGCGCAACAAATTTGGTATCAGAGCACAGAGTTCAAGAGTCCTAGGGTATCTATGAAATCGTGTCTGTAGAGTCCTAGTTATCGGTGTAAAGTGTGTCACATCTATAATTAGGAGGCTGCAACCTTTAGGAACTAACTCACTTCTTTCATACTAATTTTGTGTGAAATAGTTCATCTCTATTAAAGTTTCTTTCTAACTCGTGCTTGCGCGTTTCTTTCAAATCACGCATCTACGAAGAGTTGTCTGAGGTTGTCCTGCTAGGAGAAACGTTGAGGATCAAGGGGTACCCAATGCACCGGAATTGCAACCCCAAAGAGAGGTCACTAATACTGAGTTCTAGGAAGCTATCCGGATGTTAAGCCAAGTTGTGACCAACCAAACTGGGCAACAAAGAGGGAATCGAGAGAAAGTGGCTGATACTTCTAGAATCTGTGAGTTCTTAAGGATGAATCCTCATATCTTCACTAGTTCAAGTGTCACCGAGGATCCAAAAAACTTTGTTGAAAAGCTTCAGAAGGTTTTTGAGATTACGCATGTTGTTGATGCTGAGAGAGTGGAACTAGCTGCATACTAATTGAGGGTGTTGCTAGAATCTGGTTTGATCGATGGAAGAAGAGTAGAGCTGAAGGTGCACCACTTGTGAGTTGGGCTATGTTTGAAGAGGCCTTCTTGGGGCGTTTCTTTCCCCGGGAACTGAGAGAAGCAAAGGTACGAGAATTCCTTACTCTAAAGTAGGAATCTATAAGTGTACATTAATATAGACTTAAGTTCACCCAACTTTCCCGTTATACTCTGGAGATGGTTGTTGACATAAGGAGCAGGATGAGTTTGTTCGTTGCTAGGTTGTCTCATCTGTAAGCAAAGAGGGTAAGGCAACTACTATGCTGATAGGAGATATGGACATAGCAAGGCTGATGATCCATGTGCAACGGGTTGAGAAAGATAAGTTGAGAGATAGAGAGGTGTTTCAGAACAAGAAAGCTAAGACAAGGAATGAGTCTGGGTAGCAGAAGAGTAATGCCAATCGGTTATCTTTCCAACATAAGCAAAGGGACCTGCTCCATCATCTGCTAGTGCACCTGCACCAAGGAATAGAGGTAAGTTCAATACTCACAAAACATTAGAGCTAGACATGCATAATGTCAAGGTCGTGTGGCACAAGGAGGTAATTGTACTCCTACATGTGCTAAGTGTGGTAGGAACCACCCAAAAACGTGTCGCGATGGCTTCACTGGTTCTTCAAGTGTGGTCAAGAGGGTCACTTCATGAAAGAGTCCCCTAAGAACAGGCGGGGCAGTGGAAATAGGGGTAATAGAGCTCAATCTTCTTCAGTTGCTCCACCAGACCGAGCTGTACCTAGAAGAGCTAATTCAGGGACCGGCGGAGGGGCAAACCGTCTTTACGCTATCACTTGTCGCCAAGAGCAAGATAATTCTCCAGATTTTGTCATTGTCAAAGTCTTTAAATCTGATGTTTATGTTGCCATGAATTTTTATATTCTTCCTTCTTGATCCTTTCAGTGTTTCTACACCTGTTGGTGAGTCTATTCTAGTTGAGAGAGTTTATCATGATTGTATCATTTCCGTCAATCACAAGGACACCATGGCTGACTTAGTTGAGTTAGGTATGGTAGATTTTGATGTCATTCTAGGTATGGACTTACTTCATGCCTGTTATGCCTCAGTCGATTGTAGAACTCGAGTTGTTAAGTTTGAGTTTCCTAATGAGCCCGTTATTGAGTGAAGAAGTAGTTCAGCAGTGCCTAAGGGTCATTTTATTTCGTACCTTAAGGCAAGAAAGGTAGTTTCCAAGGGTTGTGTCTATCACATAGTCCGAGTTAATGACTCTAGTGTGAGACACCTCCTATTCAGCCAGTTCTAGTTGTGAGTGAGTTTCCAGAGGTCTTTCCAGGCGATCTTCCCGGAGTCCCTCCTGAGAGAGAAATAGACTTCGGTATAAATATTCTTCTGGATACTCATCCTATCTCTATTCCGCCAAATAGAATGGCTCCAGCAGAGTTGAAAGAGCTAAAAAGAAGTTGGAAGATCTTCTTGAGAAAGGTTTCATTTGACCAAGTGTCTCGCCTTGGAGCACTTTGGTCTTATTTGTGAGGAAGAAAGATGGCTATCTTAGAATGTGTATAGATTATTGTTAGTTGAGCAAGGTTACTATCAAGAATAAGTATCCTCTTTCGAGAATTGATGGTCTTTTCAATCAACTTTAGTGTGCCACTTGTTTTTTTAAGATAGACCTCAGATTTGGCTATCATTTGTTGGGAGTAAGAGAAAGTGATATCCGTAAGAAAACTTTTAGGACCCACAATGGTCATTATGAGTTCCTAGTTATGTCATTTGGTTTAACTAATGTTCCTACAGCATTCATGCATCTTATTAACAGAGTATTCAAGCCTTACTTAGATATGTTTGTTATTATATTCATTGATGACATCCTAATCTATTCAAGGAATAAGGAAGATCATGCTAGTCATCTCAGAACATTTATCCAAACTCTAAATGATAAGGAGTTGTATGCTAAATTCTCTAAGTGTGAATTTTGGCTTGAGTCTGTGGAGTTCTTAGGCCATATTGTTTCCAATTATGGGATTCGAGTTAACACTCAAAAGATAGAGGTAGTACAGAACTGGCCTGAACCCACATCTCCAACTAATATTAGGAGTTTCTTGGAATTTTTTGGCTATTATAGAAGGTTCGTCTATGGGTTTTATCCATTTCATCCCCTTTGATCAAGTTGACTAAAAAATAGTGAAGTTTCAATGGTCTGAAGCTCGTGAGAAAAGCTTTCAGGAATTGCAAAAGCAGTTGACTACTGCCCAGTATTGACCCTACGATAAGGTATACAAGGCTTTGTGGTATATTATGATGCGTCAGAATTGGATTGGGTTGTGTGTTAATGCATAATGGAAAAGTTATAACTTATGCCTCTAAGACAACTTAAGATTCATAAGAAGAATTATCCAACCCATGATCTAGAGTTGGCTGTTGTAGTATTATCTTTGAAAATATGGCGTCACTATTTTTATGGTGTTCATGTGGATGTGTTCACCAATCATAAGAGCCTCCAGTATGTGTTTAGTCACAAAGAGCTTAATCTCAGACACAAGAGGTGGTTGGAGTTACTCATGGATTATGATATGAGTATTCTCTATCACCCAGGTAAGGCTAATATTGTTTCTGATGCTTTGAGCAGATTGTGTATGGGTAGTACCACCCATGTTGAGGAATACAAGAAAGAGTTAGCGAAAGATGTGCATAGCCTTGCACGATTAGGAGTTCGACAAATGGATTCCAACGAAGGAGGACTAGTGGTGATGAATGGGGATGAATCGTCACTAGTGTTTGTAGTAAAAGAGGAACAAGACCAAGATCCTATTTTGCTTGAATTGAAGGCAAATGTTCATAAGCTGAATGTGATAGATTTTGAACAAGGGGGAGATGGTGTATTGAGGTATCAAGGTAGATTGTGTGTGCCAAGGGTGGATGAACTTCAAGAGATGATCATAGAGGAAGCTCATAGCTCCAGATATTCTATCCATTTGGGTTCCACAAAGTTGTATCATGACTTGAGAGAAGTCTATTGGTGGAATGGTATGAAGAAGGGCATTGCAGAGTTCATTGCTAAGTGTCCAAATTGCCAACAAGTTAAGGTATAACACCAGAGGTCCGATGGTTTGGATCAAAAAATAGAGATTCTAGAATGGAAGTGGGAGATGATCAATATGGGCTTTATTACAGGTTTACCACGGTCTCGCAGGCAACACGATTCGATTTGGGTGATTGTAGATCGAATGACTAAATCAGTTTATTTCTTACCGGTAAAGACTACCCATTTAACAGAAGATTATGTTATGTTATATATTCAAGAGGTAGTTAGAATTCATGGAGTTCTGGTATCTATTCTTTCAAATAGGGGTGCACAATTCACCGCACAATTTTGGAATTCATTCCAGAAAGGTTTGGGTTCAAAGGTGAACTTGAGTACTGCTTTTCATCCTCAGACTGATGGTCAAGCAAAGCGCACTATTTAGACTTTAGAAGATATGTTGAGGGAGTGTGTGATTGATTTTAAGGAAAATTGGGATGATCACCTACCTCTCATGGAGTTTTCCTACAACAATAGTTATCATTCTAGCATCCAGATTGCTCCTTATGAGGATCTTTATAGGAGAAGATGTAGATCTCCTATTAGATAGTTTGAATTTGGTGAAGCTTAGTTGATAGGACCGGACTTAGTTCATCAAGCTATGGATAAAGTGAATATTATTCAAGAGAGGTTGAGAACAACGTAAAGTTGTCAGAGATCCTATACAGATGTTCTGAGGAGAGACCTAGAGTTTGAAGTAGATGATTGGGTTTACTTGAAGGTTTCATCCATTAAGGGTGTTATGAGATTTGAAATAAAGGGGAAGCTTAGTCCTCAATATATTGGTCCTTAGAGGATATCTAAGAGGATTGGCAATGTCGCTTATGAGTTGGCGCTACCGCAAGAGTTAGCAGCGGTCCATCCAGTATTTCACATTTCTATGTTGAAGAAGTGCATGAGCGATCCTTCAGTTATCATACCTACTGAATATATTGGTATTAAGGATAGCTTATATTATGAGGAGATTCCTATTTAGATTCTTGATCGCCAGGTTCGCAAGTTGAGGACAAAGAAAGAAGCATCAGTCAACGTTTTGTGGAGGAAGTAGTTTGTTGAGGAAGCTACTTGGGAAGCTAAGGAGGAAATGAAGAAGAGATACCCACATCTCTTTGAGTCCTGAAAAATTCTAAATTAAGGTACTAATCCTGTTCTTGACATTTATTTTAAGCTGACATGTTGTGTTATTTATTGCTCGTTGGGTGTTTGAGTTGAATGTTAGATGTTACACCCTTAGGCTATTTAGAGTGATATCATTCGAGGACGAATGTTACCAACGGGGAGATATTGTAACATCCCGCCTTAGAATGAACTAGAATTAGAAAGAACTATCTTTGGAAAGAGTAAATTTGGAAATTTTTGCAAGTTATGCTTAGTATAAGTTTTGGGCCAACTTCAAACGATCATAACTTTTAGTAGATGATTATTTAGGTAGGATATAGCATAATATAAGAAAGATCTTCGAATCCTCTTTCCAACGCAACCGAGTTTGCTAATTTTTGAGCTCGTATGAGGGAGATATGCCCGTTTGAAGTCGGGCTGTCCGGTTAAGGAAAGTTACCCGAATTTAAGAGGGGTATTTTGGTCTTTTCCTTACCCAATCAATTATTTTGTTTTTAGTAATTAATTAGGGGTTTAAGCTGATTTGGTTCAGTTTACGCAATCATTGCCTAGGGTTTTGAGAATAGTTCAAGAAGAGGAGAAAAGGAGAAAAGTCAAGGCATTCTTGGAGATTTATTGGGGAATCGAAGGTTGTTTCACCAAGGGTTGATCACTAAAGAGGTATGTGAGTTCACATAGCATTGGATTTGTTCACTCACACACCAATCATGTTAATTTCAGCGTAATTTCGTCCTAAAAAGTTGAAGGTTTGATGTTCTTGATTTGTGTTCTTGAATTTGCTTTCGTTCTTGAATTAGGATGGGATTGATGAGTTTCTTGAGATAATCGTATCGATTTTAAGAGTTGGTTTTGAGTAGATTATTGGGTACATGCATTGGGTAATCGAATCTAAATAGAAATTGAGAAAAAGAATCGAATCTAGTCAAATTAAGGTAAAAAAATGAGAAGAAATATTTGTCAGATTGTACAAGGGGAGGGGTGGCGCAGCGCGCCACTGATGCGCCAGCAATGCACCAAAATAGAGCCTCTGAACATTAGGGGCTGGCGCCCCGCGCCAACAGTGCGCCAGGGTAGCCTGCCCCCACTCGTTTTCCTTCATTTAGCCTGTCTGAGTCCTTCTAAAGTGTACTAACACTTCCTATTGATTCCAACTATTCTAAATGACTTCTAAGCATCTAGAAATCATCCGTAAACATGTTGTAACCTTGAATCCATCAATTCAAATTCAAGGTAGAGCTAAGGGTCAAGTCTTGAGAGTTCTTCGAGTCTTTTCAAAAAGTCTTTTACAATTGCTTTAAACTTGTTTTAAGACTTGAGCATTCAGTTTGAGAAAGAGTAGAGCCGAGTTCATTTTCTTTCAAATGTTATATGGGAACTAAGAATATAAGAGGAAACACCGATTTCCAAATGAGTTTTCATGAGCAGTTCTAAGCACCACCTCTTTTAAGAGAAGGATTTTGAGTAATAATCTCAAACCACAAAAAGAGTTATGTTTTTAAACATATGAGCTAAGTATATTTTTGGGAGTAGTATTGAGCACCAATATGGGGACGAGTTCAAATAACTCAAGTCCCTATAAACCATGTAGCCAACGTGGGTAGAAAGGGTCATACTTTTTAGATTATTTCTTAATGTTTTTAAGCATATATTAGTGGATCCACTTAGTTGAAGCATTCTATATCCTGGCAAGGTATAGGACAGTTCTGGCAGTAAAGGCGAGACGGTGTATCATCACATAACTCATAGTGATGGTTGTCGATTAGAGAATTTC
This sequence comes from Solanum stenotomum, assembly GCF_019186545.1. NCBI lineage: Eukaryota > Viridiplantae > Streptophyta > Magnoliopsida > Solanales > Solanaceae > Solanum > Solanum stenotomum. Next base: position 50,491,423 of record NC_064282.1, read on the forward strand.
CCAAAGTTTATTTTTGTATTCTTATATACAATTGAGATATCATTATATTTTCCAATACTTCGAGATGTTATCTACTATTTTAAATGCTTTATATAAGCTGCATTTTTATTGTTGTATTATTTCTGCAGTGAGTTGAGTATCCATGAGTTGAGTAAAGATAAGGTAAGTGTTCTTTCTAGATTCTAGTTCAAGCTTATGTCTTAGTTAGACTTCCCCTCACACTCTCGTACATTCAATGTACTGGCACCATTTTGGCCTACATTGTTATATGATGCAAATGCAGGTAACCAGGATCAACATCCTGCACCTTGTTGATCCAGTTGAGTTTCAGTGTTGTTGGTGAGCCTCCTTTTTTCCGGAGGATCCTATCTTTGTTTTATCATTTCAATTTTGTTATTAGGATGATCGGGGGTCTTGTCCTGACATCCCTCATGGTATTAGAGGCTTCATAGATAGTTAGACATTATTAGTTCATTAGTCTTGTTCATTTCAGTTGTTTTTTATAAGACTTGAGTTGCCTCATTGGACAATTGAATGTTTCCCTTACAACATTCTAAGTTTATTTCATGAGTTTATCTTTGTTGAGTAAAGTCTTCCGCTGAGTAGTAAGCCAGGCCAATGTTTCGCTTGGGGCCATCAATGGTTCTCGAGTGCCAGTCCCCCCAGGGTGTAGACTCAGGGCGTGACAAAATCAATGAGACTTGAACCCAACTTCTTATCATCACGGTGCATCGAGACTTATAACTCGATGTCTTATCCTTTTAGTAAAGTAAAACTTTAATCCATTGTCTTACCCCTCAACCAATCATCGTATCATATATATATATAATAGAAAACTTTAGATCTGCCTACGTGGCACCACCATAAACCAAGAAACTCTTTTATTTTAATATATTTCCAAAAATACCCCTCCCCTGCACACCGCTTCATAACACCTACTACCATTCTTCATAGACGACGAATCTGTTCACAACAGCCGCCACCGTAAATAAAACCACCGCCTATTCTTCTTCTCCAACTATTTCCTTCTATCCCTTCATCTCCCAGTTCCTAACCATATCATTCCATACACTTCTTTCCTTCTTCTACGAAAACACTCTTCAATCAAATCCCGTTGTTCTCCATCACCGACTCTTTTTTGGAGTACTGCAAGACGCCTCACCAGGCTTGAAAGTGGTAATTGAGGAATTTCAGTCCGTACTTTAAGATCCTCTAAAATTGAATTTATCTTTTTTTTTTAATTTTACTTTTTTTAACAATTATAATCCTTTTCCTGCGTGTGGACAACTACTCACAATCAATCTCCATGTTCTTCTTCGTAGCTTTGCCAGCATCTCTTTGCTTCAGCATTTTTGACAAGAGAAATTTGAAATTCTTCTTAGGAGCATACAAAATGTCTCCACGCTGTTCAGGTATGCTGATTCTTTTTGTAAATTTCCACCATGTTGATTCTCTATGTAAATTTACACCGACTTTTTTCTTTACTTATCTATTTTTCTTTACAACTATTATTGGGGGTAGCAGGGATCTTCACCCTTCATCAATTGAGTAGTTTTTATTTTTTGTAAGTAGAAATCACTTTTTTGTGAGCGGAATTTGGGGTTGCAGTGAGTCTGTCTCTAAATAATTGTTGTTGCAATGAAAATGTATGCAGGTTTTTATTAATTTTACATTTACGACTCATCTACAAAGTAGTTTAAATTTTCCTATCATCTACTTTCAATTTAAAATGTACCTAGCAACTCACAACTATTCCACAACTTTACAATGGTATTTTGAAATCGAAGTGCAAACTAGAGTTCATTACACAAATTGATAGCATGATTTGCTTTAGGTCTGATTAAATTTATGCAATTTTCATTTTCAATTTTTTTGCATTGCTACGAATTATCCAGCTTTAAGCTGTTTCTGCTATACTCATTGCTGTGTAAGTATAGGAGCCGAGAAGTGGTTTTATTCCCTCCTTGGCAATGTGCTTTTTTTGTAATTTTGCTTGCGAATCTAATATAAATATGTTGATAATAATCAGCTTCAGCGAGAAGGAATCTCAACTTTTATAGGCTTATCTGCATATTGCCATTTTCACGTAGTATCTGCACATCATCAAAGGGCAACAAACAGGTCACAAACTACATGCCATAGTTTCAATGCTCTCAAGGCAACAAAAAGAGAACTATCAAATGCTAAAAAAGATAAAGAACTTAAGTAATATCAAATACTGAGAGGCTTTGCAAATATTGTGACATGCTTTAACCTTCATAAGCTAAAAAGGCTAAAGAACTCAAGAATACACTTTAATCCAGTTCTTAGTCCTTTTTTGAAGCTGTGAAACACGCTGCCTAAAATTGCTATGAATAATACAAGGCGAGAGAGCTTCTCTCAAACAACAGGTATCCCTGCTCTCTTCTGTCATCATAATTGGGGGCCATTTAAATTTTAGTTTCATGTTTTGTAGCTTTCTGTACCGTGTGCATTGTTTAGTAACAGGTTTGATGTCAACAAAGTCTTCACTACTAACTATGTGCCTTATTCGTCTCAATGGTGTGTTGGAGAGTCCAGATCAAATTGTGAGAGAGAAAAACAAACATTTCATCAGCGTGGACCGTATCTTCAAAAATCGATATTCACCCATGGACAAGTGTATATAATAGTTTCACGAGTAACAACAAGAGAAGGATTATCCATCCTCAACGCGGACAGCAACAAGTGTTCCAGAATGTATGTCATATAATTGTCAGATGAGACCAGGTATTTTGTATACATTTTGCATTTGCTTCGGCCATACAAGATACCTTCACTATAAATGGTGTACAAAGTCTAAAAGATAACTGGATAACGAATGATCATGGGTAAACTTAATGAGGATCATTACAAAGTCTATAAACATGCATACGTAGTGAAAAAAGGATATTTGGAGTTTCTCTGTTTGTTTGATCTTGTATAGTTTTTGCTCTGTCTGAATTTTGACCATTGAAGCCTCATTGAATTGTGAAGGCAGATTGTTTTGGTTGAGAAGTGAATTTGCAAGCTGTAGTTTGGGACTTGGAAAAATATGGGGTCGTTGTGGTCAGCTGTAATTTGAGACAATCAAGCAAGATAACAAGCAAAAAGAAATGGAAGACCAGGAAATAGTGGTCGCATTTACTGACATATGCAACGAATTTGAAGCAGTGCACTTGAACCTTTAAAATTTGAAGGCATAGCCACATTGCATGAAGCACCAACAATAGCAACAACAGTATCAAATCAGACATAAAAATCCAAGCATGCACTAAACGAATATCAAACACCTAACAAAAATTACATATCCAGCGATCCAGGTATACAAATTTTCCATTCTCAAGCAATTTGGCATACTTGTGTCTGCGAACGACAACTTAAGGTGCATAGTTTTATGCACCGCTGGTTCTTCTCTACATCTATCTCTTTAACATATTAAAAAAAATTGAATTCCTGATGTGTTATACACCAAGTTACTCACTATGACCATCACAAAAGTCAGACTAAGACACAAATTGATAACGTGGCCATTTCAAGTTAAATGATAACATCTGTATAGTTCACTTTAATGTGAGTGCCCTACTTGAAGCACCCTTATATTCTTAGGGCTTCAAAGTGTGCCTGGTTCGCCCAATTGAATGACTTATCGAAGGAAGGGTATTAGAAGATAACAAATAGACAATTGGAAATTTTACTATCCTCGAGTAAGGTATTGACTATTTACTTTGCATTATCTTTTACAATTGTAAGACAGGTAAAATCATATATTTACTCCTCTTTGTCCAGCGTTTAAACGATGAAGGGTATTTGGAATTTCTCTGTTTGTTTGCTCTTCTGTAGTTTTTGTTATAAATGAAGTTACAATGTTCGAATCTCATTAATTTGTGAGGGCAGAGTGTCTGGATAATAGGTGAATTCACATGTCGTAGGTTGGGACTTTTTAAAACGTGGGAGCATTGAAATCTGCTCGAAGTTGAGAAAAACAAGGAAGATAACAGAGCAAAGCTATGAAGGGTGACAAAATAGTGGCATCTCCTACCAATTCTCTTATGTCTCTTCACAGAGATATAGTGCTAAAACTAATTAATAGTTGTTTAGTTTTGTTTTCATGTTTTTTTCCCTTGTTCATGTTGCAAGTTCAAATAAAGTCCTAGTTATTCAATACATCTCTTTTCTCAAAACAGTTGAACCAAATAGACTAAAAATGTAAATAACATATTGGCAAACTTTTGTAAATTAGAGATGTTTCATCCGGTATAGTTGTCGTTATCATTTTCACGTATGCAACCACTCACAAGCATTTGTGTAGTAAATTAAGGAAATTATTTCCAAATTCACTCATATCTAATATAGAGGAAGATAACGAAAAAAATTGAGGCAAATAAAGTATTTTAGTAATTGAAAATAGAAAATATTTGCATTGGCAAAGTATTAATCGAAATATTTATATCAAATGGTATTTTCGGTTATATTTGAAAAGAATTAAGATAGCCAGTGCTTTACCACATTTTAAAATATTCATTTGCTACTTAATGAAGAAAAAAATATATTACAAGAGAATACCAACTGATAAGTGGGAGTGTTTAATTAACATAGAGGAGATGAATTAATGCATTTAGATATAGAGACTCGATATCAGAGTATTTATTAATTTAACAGTTGAAGCCAAGCTTACATGTATGTCTATATATTATCCTGCAACGAAATAATGACGGGAGTGTGATAATATCCCCATATTCTATCAAATAAAGGCCACAAACAAAATGAAGATTATACTGGTGTAGAAATGTCTATTATCATGAATCCAAATTAGTCAGGCCCAATATAAATAAATATGTCTAATTATACATTAGATTAAAAATCGCAAAGCTTTACATGTTTTGAATGTACTGATCGAAATCAAAACAAGTAAAAATGTCTTTTGACAATGCAAAATAGTACCATCAATGATTTTGAAGGACTTGCTGAGACATCAATTCAAATGGTCATATGTTATTTCACCAAATTTAAAGAGTTGTACTTTTGTACTTACATTAACTTTGACAACTATACACCAAATACAATACTATGTAAGCTAATAGAAGTAGTTTACCACCGCACGAATCACGGTTAATTTACCTAGTAGTATAATAAGCCACAATATACTAGGAATCACCATTGAGCCTTAAAAAATATTGCCACTTTATTATTAACATGCACAAATAAATATAGAACAAAAGAAACACAATAAAAATATTCTCAATAAAGTATGTACTAATATCTTAAACTTGTCAAAAAAGAGAGTTACATATAGCATTATATTATATTATATTTGGTGCACAATAATTAAGCTAGTGAATTACCGTTATAAAACAAAGAATCAATTGCACAGTAAGAAAATAATAATTCCAATTACACTAAAATAAATTTGTTCACTACCACCATCCTTTTTTCAATTTTCATGTGAATCCAAAGTATTTCACACTCAAAACAAAATGGATTAAAAGCTTATGTAATAACCAAAGCAGTGAGCATAATCATAAATAAAATATAAAATAAGTTTCACATACAAAACAATCTATATATAGTCATAGATGAAAAAAATGCACATTAACAATAGTATTAATCATTCACCTTGTTACAAAAAGAAAATAACACAATCTCAGCAATACTAATAACTTACCTTGTATTGGGTTCAAGTTACTGATATCAATTGGTCACCACTTACAAAATCAAATTAAACTCTATTCGGATATGATATTGAAATGAGTTTAGAGACTCGTACTGATAACGTATTGTAAAACTTAAGAACAAAAGAACAATATAAAGATGAAGACGAGAAGAATATAAGACAAGAGGAACAATATAAGATGAGTTTCTTTCTTTCAAGTGTTCACCAAATCTTCAAGTGTCCACAATATGAACCTTTATTCCTCTATTTATAGTGTAACATAAATGCATACAAAAGGTTAGTCATAAACATGACATTAACATGAATATAATTGAGGAGAATATGGAGGTGAAAGGTTACGAGATTAATTATCATAAATGTGGAGGCTATCTTCATAATGGAAGGAAGTAATGAAGATAATTAGTCATAGTAAATTCTTGGTGTAGTGAACATTCATACCATAATATTTTATAACATAAAGATTAATATCATGATTTATTGATATTTCAGGAGCTAAAAACAAATATACTATGTAACAACATAAAGTTAAAATGATTTTTTTTTTACCTCTTATAAATACTTGTTCTACTATGAATTCAAGAAGTTTGACAAAAAATATGAAGATTCAAATTTGAAAGTCAAATCACTTGGACAAAGGATCTGAACTGGAAATGTAATAAATTATTGTATATTAAAATTAGACTATGATTCTTCAATTTCATAATTGAAAATAAATAAGAAGGGATCAAAAATCTTTTGCTACTGTTTATGGCAAATGACTTATTGTACATGGGTTCATTCTTACCAAACAATATGATAATTGATCACTATAATATACTCGTTGTATCAATATTCGATATCATATTTTCTACATTCTCAAAGTAGAAGTTTTGCCATGGAAAAAAAGATCAAGTTCACTAACATAGAAAGGATGTCGAAAACTCCCATTAAAAAATTGAAGATTGTTGAGCTTCAACAACTGAGCGGAATCGTGGAGGCAAAATTGAGGAAATTTAAGATGTGGCTAAGCAACAAATGGAGTGTGGTATTGCATTTCCATATCAAATCCTTGAAAATGCATTGGCTCCTTCTAAAGATGAGTAAAAATCTTCATCAAGTTTCGATGTTGGACCAACTAGGTCTTGTTAAATTTATCATATTAATGATTTTAATTTTACATTTCAGATAAACATAGTAATATGTAAAATTAAAAAAATAAATATGATAAATTTAATAAGACCTAGTTGGTCAAACATCGAAACTTGATGAATATTTTTACTCATCCCTAGAAGGAGCCAATGCATTTTCAAGGATTTGATACGGAAATACAATACGACGCTCCATTTGTTGCTTCGCCACATCTTCAACTTCGTTCAATTCTACCTCCACGATCACACTTAGTTGTTCAAGCTCAACATTCTTCAACTTTTTAATGGGAGTTTTTATCATCATTTTTATGTTAGTGATCTTGATCTTTTGTTCCATGACAAAACTTCTACTTTGAGAATGTAAGAAAATATGATGTAGAATATTGATACCATCAATATATTTATAGTGATCAATTATCATATTGTTTGGTAAGAATGAACTCATGTATAATAAGTAATTTTCCATAAATGGTAGTAGAATATTTTAGATCCCTTCTTATTTGTTTTCAATTATGAAATTTAATAATCTAGTCTAATTTATAATCAATAATTTATTACATTTCTAGTTTAGATCCTTTGTATAAGTGACTTGACTTTTAAATTTGGACCTTCATATTTTTGGTCAAACTTCTTGAATTCATAGTAAAATAAGTATGTATAAGAGTAAAAAAAAAAAAAAAATTAAATCATTTTCACTTTATGTTGTTACATAGTATATTTGTTTTTGGCTTCTAAAATATCAACAAATTGTGATATTAATCTTTATAATATTTTATTGAGCACCTTCAATTCTTAATTAAATGAAATAGTCATTTGTGATATTTTTGCATGTGAAGATTTCACGAATTCTAGAATTTATTATTATTAAATTATTAAATTATTCATGTATTATATTAAAATTGAATAGATAATCCATGTTTAAGAATAATGTGATTTCTAAAAACAATGTAGATGTAACATACTTTCTATATAAAATAATTACGAAAATACCACAAGAATTAAAATTTGAAATTTATAATCACGCCCCGAGTCTACACTTTGGACGTGGCCGGTACTCGAGAACCATTTTTGGTCCACAAGTGAATCCTTGGCATGTATCATTACTCAATGAAAGACTTACTCAAGTGAAATAGGAACCTCTAAGTGCGTAACCAAACTCAACACATCTCAGTTATGAATTTCTCAATAGTTATCTGGAAATACTCAGTAAAACATAAATATTATCTCAAGGTTGTTAAAACATCAACAAGAACAGTGATAGACTCCTCATAATACTATTATCTAAGAATACCCTGAATACTATGATAGATTTCGAGACAAGATCCACGACATCCTAACACAACTGAAATGTAAATGTGGAGCCCTCCGAAACGAAAGGAGGCTCACCAAAGCTAACAGGAATGCAAATGGTTTCAATGGAGAACCTGTTGATGACCTTGAACACCTATGTGCGCATCATGAAAAGATGCAGGTCGAATGACATCAGTACATTGAATGTACGAGCATGTAAGGGGAAAACTGAAAGCAGTGGATAACTGAACTAATACTCTAGGAAGACAAACTCACCTCATCAAAACTCAAATGTGAAAGAAACAATATAAGATGCAATATACAAACTTTTAAAACAGTAAATATCAACTCAATATGTATGAAAATACAATAATAAACTCTTTTCTCTTATTTGGGAGATTCTCTAACCGACAACCATCACTATAGACTACGTGATGATACAACGTCTCGCCCACACTGCCAGAACTTTCCTATACCTTGTCGCAGTATAGAACACCTCAACTTAGTGGATCCACTAAGCTATGCTTAAAAGTAATAAGGAATCATCTAAAAGTATGGACGTTTACCCATGTTAGCATACATGGTTTATGGGGATTTTCAGTTGTCTAAATTCATCCCCATATCGGTGTGCAATACTACTCCCAATAATATATAACTATCAAATATTTAAAAACATAACTCTTTTCTCAATTTGAGATAAATACTCAAAACATCCTCTTAAAAGAGGTTGCTCAAGACTCCTCATAAGCTCATATTAGTTCCCTTTATACTCATTTTGAAACATGAAACTCAATTCTCCTCATTCTCATACTCATTTACTCAAGTCATAAATCAAGTTATAGATAATTGCAAAAGATTTTTCAAAAGGACTTTCTTGAACTTTCCTCTTAACTTTACCTTGATTTGAAAATGTGACTTTAAGAGCCACGATTAGGATATATAGGATCTCTCAATGATTAATGAATGCTTAGATTGTCAGAATTAAGAGGAGAGTGAAGACACAATTTGAAAGAATGCATACGGGATGAAGAACGGAGATGAAAGGGGATGACACCTCTAGCGCATCGGGCCAGGACTTAAAGTACTGGAAGTACTTTGGGGAGCACTGCTAGTGCAAGGCGCTATGAGGGCTCGTCGCCCCAAACCTGAGCCCAGAAAATTTGACAAATTTTCTTCTTAATTTTTGGTCCTAACTCATCTAGAATAGATTTGTTTCTTCCAAACTCCCTTTGATTCATAAAGCCAACACAAATAATCGAAAACCCACTCAAATTCTAAGAAGGAAGAAAGTTTGCGCGAGGGTCTATCCTTTCTATCGCTTGCCCTTTCCTTTCACTCTCATTTGCTATGAAGAATCACTACTCATTCGCAAAACCCTCACCTCTAGAACTTAACAAGACTTCATTGTTAAGGAATGAAGCTAAAACCTGAAGAACTTTATCACGAATCTCAATACAACTATTTCAAGAATGAGTTATTTGAAGAATTACATGTATGGCATGTGGGTGAACAAACCCAAAACTGTGAGACACTTACATACCTCTAAGAACACTTATTCTTGGCGAAATCCTCAAACCTTGAATAAACGCTTGAAACCTTTTTCTTTTTCTCCTCTTGAAACCCTTCTCTCAATCCTAAGCGTTCAGGAATGAATGAAACTAATCTCAATCAGTTTTGACCACTATTTGGGTGAGAAAAACGTTTAGGCCTAGTAGGGGTAAGGAAAAGACCAAAATACTCTTTGTTAAAATGGATGAAATCCCTTAACTAGAGAGGCTGCACTCAAATGGGAAAAACTCCTTCATCCAAGCTCGGAATTTAGCAAACTCGGCGGTGTTGTTAAGAGGACTCAAAGACCTTCAATTTGATATGTAATGGGCCACTTAACTCCTTATGTGCAGAAAGTAATGGTTGTTTGAAGTTGACCCAAAATTAAGAACTGAAGTTTTACTTGTACGAATCTCTAATTGACTTTTCGAAGTATGAGATGTTACAATATCTAACCCTTGGGAGCATTCGTCCTCGAATGAGATCACACTAAGTCAAAAGTGTAACACCTCGGTCTTCGAAAGGGCTAATTCTAGAAAGAACTAAATTGAAAAGAGCTAGATTGAGATTTGTGCAAGTTAGACTTCAATTGTGAGTTTTGGGTCAACTTTAAACAACCATAACTTTCAGCACATGATGATTTTGGTGGCCCATGGAATATCAAATGAAAGGTCATTGCATCCTCTTCCAAAGCCACCGAGTTTGCTAAATTTTGAGTTCGGATGATGGAGATATTCCCATTTTAGTTTAGCTTGTCCGATTAAGGAAATTCATCCTAATTAAGGAGGGTATTTTTGTTGTTTCCTTACCCCATTAGGTTTAGACATTTTGTTTACCCTAATCGGGGTCTAAACTGATTGAGATCTATTTTCACAGTCCTAAACACGCTTAGGGTTTTAGAGAAAAGTTCAAGAGGACAAAAAGGAGAAGTTCAAGCGTTCAATCAAGATTCTTGCGATCTTCGAGGAATTTTTTCAAGGATTTGACCTTTACGAGGTATGCAAGCTTTCATAGTGAGGGGTTCATTCACCCTCACGCCAATCATGAGTTTCCCATTCGAATTTATTCCTAAGATTTCATATATTGAGTTTCTTGATGAGTGTTCTTGAGATTTATTCTTAAATCCTTAAAATTAGAGTTTGATGAGTTCTTGAGGTGAGGGCTATGAGTTTGAGGGTTGTTATTGAGAAGATTTGAGTAGGTTTTTGTTTACTTAAGTTGGGTATACAAATCTAAGAGAGTTTGGAAGAAATCAATTGATTCTAGGTGAATAAGGGACAAAAATCGAGAAGAAAAATTCATCGGAAAATTCTGTGTAGGGGATGGCGCGATGCACCATGGATGCACCAGGAGAGCTGGCGCGCCATGCTTGCAGTGTGGCAGAAATGGGCTGCAGTCGATGTGTGGTTGGCGCCTTGCGCCAGGGTCGTCGGCCCCTATTCATTTTCCATCGTTCGTTCCATCTATGTTCTTTTAAAATGTATCTTTGCTCTCTTCCTGATTATAACTATCTAAACTACATCAAATAAATGAGAAATCCTATATATCCAAATCATAATTATTGAATTCACATTTCAAAGTTAACATAGAGGTAAGAGTAATGTTTGAGGGAGTCCTTTTGAGTCATTTTGAGAAGTCTTTTGCAAACTTTTAAAATTTGTTTTAAGACTTGAGTACTTGAGTATGAGGATGAGGACAATTGAATTCATGTTTTAAAATGAATATAAGGGAACTAAGTATACCCAAGAGTAAATGTTTTCACATTTAAAATGAGAGGAATCTTCGACTTCCAAATGAGTTCATGAGGAATTTTGAGCACTATATCTTTTAAAAGAACCTTTTGAGTAATAATCTCAAAGTTTGAGGATAAGGAAATGTTTTTAAACATATGAGCAAGAGTTATATTATTGGGAGTAGTATTGAGCACCGATATGGGGACGAGTTTAGACAACTCAAAGTCCTTATAAACCATGTATGCCAACATGGGTAAAGGGTCATACTTTTTAGATGATTCATTATTGGTTTTAAGCATAACTTAGTGGATCCACTTAGTTGAGGATGTCTTAAACTCCAAAAAGGTATATGACAGTTTTGGCAGTGCAGGCGAGACGCTGTATCATCACATAGCTCGTAGTGATGGATTTTGGTTAGAGAATCTCCCAAATAAGAGTAAAAGAGTTATTATTGTATTTTTAAATACATTGAGTTATTATCTACTATTTTAAAAGATTTCTTTATAATGCATCTCTATTGTTGCTTTTAAATTGAACTGAGTTGAGTATTTCTAAGTTTGAGTTGAGTTTAGTTGAGATGAGGTGAGTATGTTCTTCCATTTTATTAGTTCAAGCTTATCCTTAAAACACTTGTGAGATAATTTAGAAGTAACCTTAGTTCATTAACATGGGAAGTTCACCATTAACTGACATTAAAAAGTGAGCTTTAGCATTGATTCCAATGTACTCCTCCCACACCGAAAAGAGAGTGTCCTACTTTCTAAGGTAGGACCATGATTCTGACCTAAGATTGATCCACTAGCTAATGTCTAATGGAGAAAACAACCTATGGTGGCACATAGGTGGCACATAGTTAGGGATAAGGAGATTGCTACTAGAGACTCGGACTCTAGCAATGGGAGAGCCTCCATCTCAATATCCTCTCGATGGTAAGTATAAATCCCAGGAAATAGTCATTAATCATAATCATATTATCATCCATGGAAAAATACTATCAAGATATGAATTCAAGCTAGAAACATCATAGAGTATTTCCTTAGACGATATGTGAGAAAACCTTTCACCATCCATGATCTTTTCATAATAGCTTTATAAATCCCATAGTCATTAACTTCATAGTAAAAGTGTCGTACTACTAATGGAAATAGATTTTAAAGCGTTATTTATAATCATTGATGGTATATTCGGATACCATACTAATCAAGACATTGTTTCAAAAAATAGCCCAAAAGCATTAATGGCAAATTCAGATGTCGTTCATGTCACGTGGACAAACTTCATATAACATATAAATACCTTCATCTATAATATTACTTGATTCATAAACATTGCTTTTATAAAACATGCATAATTTACATAAAAATCATATTTTATAGTTCACAAGTTTCATCATGTGTTCATAGTAAAAAATCATGGATCATGCATGTATTCATATGAATTCAACTCGAAACCATGTAATTACTTCAGTTCATGCATAAAAATATAGAAAACAATCAATTGAATCATAATTGAAAAGAACACATGAATATTGCATAAACACCTAACTTTGAATTGAGAATCTAACTTGTATGACTTGGAGAATTTAGGAACCCTATGGAGGAAACGACTCCATAGGTGAATACTAACATATCTTAGATATAAATTCCCAAAATCTATGGTGAAATTGAGTTATTGAAGTCAAACCTTAGCTTTTTCTTCCTTAGCCTTAGAGAGAATTTTGGGGAAGAACTTGGAGGGAAATTTGGCTATTAGGTGAATGATTTAGAATGGGTAGTTTAAGGACTTAATTCACTTATATAGGTCTTGAAATAGGGGTTACAATGACATATCTTAGGTACCAAACACATAGTTGAAAGACCAAAATGACCCTAGCTAAAAAACTGACAGGTGTCCTAAAAGGACCCCTAAACTATTCGTATAGGGCTGAACGGTCCGTTTAGGGCCCTCAATTTTATACAGCCTTTAATGGCTGGAACACTTACCTTAACAGTTAGTGGACCCCTTTCATGAACCGTTTAGGGTTAGATGAAGGGTCTCTTGCTTGTTTTAGACATGTGGTCCTACCCATTAACCCATTTTTACCTTTTTCAAAGTCCGAGGTGTAACAATAAAGCTGGCCAAGAACGCCTCTAAAAACTCAACCTATGACACCGAAGTCAACCCAACTGGTCTAATCTCTAAATTTGAACGCCACCACTATCTGGCTGACCTTTCAAGATGATAGATGGTGAAGTAGGCCCATCTCGACTCCACTAGTCCCATTGTATAAAGTTACTCACGGAGAGTAGAAAAAAACTCGTGGGCATTCTCCCTAATAAACTAGAAAACATTGAAGATGAAAATCTTAAGAACAATCTAAGCATCTTCTGTTGCTTTAACAACATAGCTCAATCTGCAATAATTGGTTGGGCAATGTTGGTGGCAACTCGACTTGTGGAGCCATTGTTGCAGGTTGATCCTACAGTGTTGGTACGACTAGAGCTAGGGACTATTGCATGCCCCCCAAAACGGCCAATAACTAAGTGATAGTCGTATGTATAGCTCACGATCCATAACTGGTTTAGGTGGTGGCTAGGCTAGTCCAAGTTCCACCAACTTTGAAGGAATACGAGCATCTTGAAGCTCCGCCACTAGTTCTAAAGTCCTCCCTCTTTCTAAGTTTGGTGTTGCAACCCTCACTTGACCTTGAGGTCATCCTCTATGCCTATATACGGTTCAATCTATGGATCAGGTGTATCACCCCTAGCCGCTGAATTGCGCGAGTGAGCCATCCAACAAAAGAGTGAAACATGTGAGATTCCACGAAACCAATAAGACACACAACGCATGGCAACAATAAAAATGAGACAATATTCCTAAAGATGTCTCACAACTCCCCAAAGATAGAATATAGACATCTCTACATCGATTCGTAGGACCCTATTAAACATTAGCTTTGTACAAGAAACACCAGTAAACCAGAGGCTCTAATACCAACTTGTGACAACCTAAAAGCTTGAGTCATGATGACACCTACTATATTCCACCAGTAGGTATGCCAACATGTAACCTAGAATGAATGGTAACAAGCATACAAGGTCGACACAACAAAAATAAGAGATACAAGATATAAACTAAAAAGGAAACAACTGTAGATATGAACGGAAGCAACTATAAATTGAAATAAAAAAAGATCTAGCCCAAAACCAAGTAGTCACATGTATAGACCTACTACAAAAGAGTACACATCCAAAAAGTATACCTAAAACAGATAGACTATTTGAAAATACAAAATATGATTCATAGCTATAATCGAAGCAGACTGATCCAGGACTCTAAAAGCTTACCCTCATCTACGAATAATCCTGCAACAAGCTCGATATTAGCACTGGCGACTGGTGCTTAGACATGTATCAAAGAAACAGATGCAGAGAGTAATGTACGCACCAAAACAACAGATACCCAATAAGCATCATAGGCCAACTAATCTTGAAAGTGAAGACAATAATGAAAATCGAGAAATAACACTAAGGAGAGGTCAAACGAGCAGACTAATAACAAAAGTATTACAGGAATGCACATGATCCTAGGAAATGATGGAATTAAAAAGAAACTAACTATAAAAAGCCTTACTGGACCCCATAATCCAGAAGGTACAATCATGTGTAGTTTAAGATAAATTACCCGAACGGACCCTATAACCCGATGAGTATGCAAAATAACTACAACTGTTAAGTGTAAGAATCTGTGAATACAGAACTGGAGAGTGCATAGACAGAACCTTAGACCACGGGTTAGACACCAAAAAAAAAAACAAAAAAAAACCATGTCTATATAATTCAACTCAACAAAGAATAATATCCTTGAAACTTGGAATACAGTTGAAGATCATGTGCTCGGACCTTGAATCATCAACTATGAGAGTGGTAGGCCAAAACCTTGAATATACGGCTATAGAAATGGTCCTGGAAAAATCCGATATAAAAAATCATCAACATAGGGCAACCGTGGATCGGTGTCCACCCCAAAGTTTCCAACAGACAACTCCAAGCCCGAACCAAATCCAACCCTAAATCATCAAACAAAGCCCAAAATTACCACAAAAATACACCAGGGATGTAATAAAAAGGGAATTATGAATGACAGTGTTTCGGAGATGAATAAATGCCTAGCTAAGGCTCACACTATAAGAATCAAGTATGCTACATTAGTTTACAAGGAGTTAAGTCGTAAGAAGCAACGTTAGAGAATTCTTTGGCCTAGCGGCTCTAAAACCTGAGTCCAAGGCGATGGCTAGCTTATACCTATACTAAGGCCAATAAACAACAAATGCTCACAACCAATTATGAATGATAATCACAAGGTAAGGTATGATTATAAAACAATAATTAGCATGCTAACAATCCCAGATTATGTGACCAAGCATATGATAATATAAGGCATATATGTATCTGATTAACGTTTCAAAGACACTTTATCAAATTCTAAGTGTCAACGATCGTAAATCAGTATAAACCCAACTAAATTAATGAGGGTCGATCCCACAGAGAGTAGCTTCGTTTTAAATTTGAATATGAAAGTATGAAGGTGACCCTTTCAGCTAAACAAACACAACACTTAAGAGTCTAGAAGTCAAACTCCAGGATGTCGTTACCAACCCATTTCAACAATCAACAAAGAACAAACAAATAAATAGATAAAAACTTAACGGGTGTACATCATTACCAACAATGGTAATTCGTCGTGGGTAGAATGGACTATAAGTAAAGCAATTTTCTCTTGAACAATTACCTTATTTCAGCTGAGTTCTCTTGAACCTCAACACTATCCATAAGATGACCAGCCCACTTTCTCATCAAATCTACTCTTTTGAGCTAGATACAAATGCTAAATCTCAAGTTTCACTTTCTCAAGATGAAACCGTCATGACCCACTACTAAGGATTCTAAATTACTACGTTGGCTCTATACTCTTCTCTCGAGCAAGCACAGAACTCTGAACTATATTACACTAAACATGCAATAATGAAGTTAAACCATAGTAATAATTCAGACCCACTTCAAATTAACACCAAAACTCACTAATTGATAACACCAATATAGCCAAGCGCAACAATTGGTCACATTGTCAAACCCCCAAGGCTAGGGATTTAGCCAATCATAGTAAAAAGATGAAATTCAATACCTGCCACATTTTCCAAAGTTGGGTAATTGAAATTCAAAAGTCAAAATTGAATTATATCTTCTCTGTTACAATACCTAAATGAAAAACCTTGCTACAATCACTTGAAATCAACAATGGCTTTTCTTCCTCACACTTTTTGAATGTTTTTTCTCTCTTGAAAAAATCAATTTATACAAGTCTGATGTGTGGCATTTTAGGGCCAATCGGCGAGGAAATTCGAGCTTCGCCGACCATTCGGTGACTCACCGATCGTCCTTCGTCTCGCCTTCATTCTTCACATCTTCTTCGTCCAACCACTTTAATTTTAGGCTATCCAGATCGGGATCGCCGTTTCATTCATCAATGCACCCTTTTGTCTTTTAACTCGCCCATCATCATTTATCTGGATCCCCATCAGTATTGTCGGTGACATGGTCGTCCTTCGCCGATGTGATCGGTGTCGCGCCGAATGGAATTGCTGCTCACCAAAGTTACTCATAATCCTATCTCAGAGTTCTGTAAATTTAGGCGACAGAGAAGCAACTTGGCGATTCACCGAGTGATCTCGGCGATCATCAGGATTTTTTTCATTTTCCCTTTTTCAGCTTGTGTTGTCCTTGTTGCCCATTTCTGTCCTAGCTTTGTTCCTCAATCCATATATCTGAAAATCAAGGGTTTTACATCAATTATTGGCATAAACTGAGCATTTGAGGACACTAATTCTATACAAACAAAGCCATTAATGAGTCCAAATCTCGAACTCATCAACACCTCCAACTTAAACTTTTGCTTGTCCTCAAGTAAAACTTAAGTTTAGCAGTTCAAGAAGAATGTCTCAAACAGTGCTACAAAAGACTCAATCATGAATGCACACAACATGACTCAACTTAGTCATGCAAGGATCAATTGTGCACTCAAAGATTCAAGTTGTGACTCACCATTATCGAAGATTCTCAAGTTCACAATACTTGCTTCAAATGCAAGCTCAAGCTCATGCTCAACAAAGGTACTCAAATGCCCTCACAACAAAGATGATTTCATATTGACACACAATTGTTCAACAATTTATAGTTCCGGAATCACATACAACTCTCATACTCACAAAAATGAACACATGCATGACTTCACCTATAGGTTTGCCCTTATTTTCCAATCAACATTCGCTTCAGCTCACTTAAGATTAAAAAGGTCTTTTCAAGGATTGTAACGAGGCAGAGTGTAAAGGTATGGTCATTTAGGCTCAGTGGCTACTATCATCATGAAGTGTGGTATGAACATCACTTTCCTTCCTTTTCTTCGACATTTTCACTCATGCTCAAAATTCACCCCATTATTCTCTTCTCATGGAATATCGGACACCCCATTTCTTTTGCAACTTTCACAAATTTTTTTCACAACTTTTTCATTCTTTTTCTTTTGCTTTGTTCTTTTATTTCTCTTCTCTCTCTCTCTTTTTTATATGGAGGGCTTTCATCTTTTTCAAGTCCATTGATCAAGGGGGACTTCTTCACAATACTTGATTTACCTCCTCTTTTCACCACACCCCCAACTTAGGCATTTGCCCTAAGTTGGCTATTCAAACCAATCACACTTCATGAGGATTAAGGGTGAATGTATAAAGAGGGGTCATATTTGGTCAAGTTTTTTCCAAGAAAAGGGTAAGGCTCAAAGGGGGTTCAAATAAGGTTCACACATCTCCCAGGGTTGGCCACAAAAGAGGTATATTGTCAAATTATTTTACTCTTTTAAAAATTGATGCCTAAGATCATTTCAAAAGCCTGCCTCACTTAGTCAACCAGACCAACGGGGGAAATTCTAAGTGTCTGATACGCTCAAATTACACCTCCCTAAAGAAGCATAAGAGATCGTTATCAAGTAAAGAACCCAACTTGTAGGTTGGGGTCGTTCCCACGAGGAAAATGGTCTAGACTTAACTTTAACCAACAATTATATTCGTTTGGTCAAATAACTTCCAGAAATAAGTAATTAAAGAGGGAGATTTAGCGAAACAAATTGTAAGAATTTAGTAATTAATCAGTAAACAAAAGTCAATTTTGGTTGTTATAAAGATGAGAAAATCAACTAGGGCATATGTGTTCCCCACAAGCTCATAACGCAGTAATCCTAGTAATAACAATCCTTTCCTAGTGTACTACATGCAAAGTGATAAGTTAGGTATCTCTAAATCCTTGGTCCGGCATCTAGAGAATTTCACCCCGCACCTTGGTCCGGCTACGTGTGTATAATTTGTTAACCCTTACCTTTACCTCATAGTAGACATCACATCGATGTTTGGCTTAGTTATTACTTCGCACCAATCGACACTAGCCTATTAGATAGTGTCACACGATAATTCTTTTCTTGTTGATTACCTCCTTGGTCCGGCAAGTAGCAACAAGGCGAGTTCTAACGTGTGCACTCGTTAAAAACACTTTTAAACGAAAGAATTATCAATGTATGCAACAACACTATTCAGAAATTGCTTAGTTACTATTCATACTTTGTTAATCGCTCATGGTTCCCACAACCCTATTTGTGGAGTTTAGCTACCCATAGTCATATGAACACAATTCATTGTTTTAGATGAAAGAATTAACAACTTACGTAAGTAGAATAATAAACCCAAAAATTCAACTTGAATTGCAACATTAAAATATTCAAAATGAACTTAGGAACTTAAGAATTGCTAAAGTTGCAAGTTAATATCCCAAGTCAAGAACTAAAATAAAAGTAATAAAATATAACCCCCAAAAACGAGGTTTACATGCCCTATTAATAGAAAACAAGTCCTAAATTAAAAGGGAAACAAAATAAGGAAAGTTTGTTCAGGGACGCGTCTTCATTCCACGAGACTGACTCACGGACCGTCAATGGATCTATGTCCGTGAGTACCTTCCGTCAGCCAGGACTTAGAAAATATTTCTACTTCCAAATATCAGCTTCTCTGAAGCAAACGACGGAACTGCAGTACGGACCGTAGATCGATCTACGGTCTGTCAATCACCCTCCGACCTCCATACTTAGGATCTTCAAAAATAAGGTACTGGAACCCTTACAATATAAATCTACAGATCAACAGTACGGTCCGTAGATCAATCTACAGACCGTCAATGGTCACCATGGTTCCACACTTGGTCAGATTTCCCTTATTTGTCTTCCGTGCTTTGCCTACTTATCTACGACCACCATCTACAGAGCGTCAATAGACCTACGGTCTGTAGATGCCCTTTTCTGTATTTCTTTCCGGTGTCTCGTTACTTCTGCGCTTGAACATCTTTCTTGCAAAATATGATTAAAACACATAAAACCCAATACAAAAAGGCCCTAGACACACACAACTTGTAAGTGAAATTTATTAGAAATACCGTAAACTCACGGTATATAAACACCATCAACTTAAATTCATTGTTTGTTCTCAAGTAACGCATTAAGACTCTAAACGACACTTGTATAGAAGCAAGCATTTCAATCACAAGTAATCACATGGCTCTCTATTCCACTCACTTTCCGGGTGCAAAATTTGTTCTCTTAGACTCGATAAGATAGTTCATGCGGATCAAACCATGACAACGATCAACCAACCAACACACAACATACACTGTTGCACTATCACCAACGTACCAACTTTTTGACAATGTAACTAGTGCCCTTACTTCAAACGAAATCCCTCTTCTTTCACATAATGACTATGAATTGGAGTACAAGGATTCATTCAACACTCACACTCAAAAATAAGTTCAATTACAGTTAGTGCTCAGTACCATAGGTTTGCCCTTATTCTCACTGTTTTGACTCTTCTAACTAAACTCTAGAATCACTATAGGACTTTCTTGGCTTGTAACGTAGGCTCAGGGTCAGGTGTGGTACATTTTGGGTACTTCTTAGTGACTTTCTGCCCTCCTTTGCCCTATTTTTGCCACCCTACCGATTTACCTTCTTTCCCTTGATTTTCTTTAACCATGGATGTGACTTTAGACTTTGTAGCTCAACTTTTTCTTGCATTTTATTATTTTCTTTAGCTTTCAACAAGTCACAACCTTTCCTCTTTTTTTCAACATCAAACTCTTTTCATACCCCATTTTTCTTTTGGTTTCCTCTTTCATAGCCACCCTCAACTGATGGATTTTCCATTGGTTGAGGTGCACAATACCCGATGTCAGGTCAGGGCCAAGATTGAAGTTACTTTTTACATCAGCCACCCTTAACTTAGGCTTTTGGCCTAAATTGAGGTGCACATGTCCAAGGAGGGACTGGGGCCAACATAGTCGATTACGGGAAGGTGAGTTCGGGGTTTAGAAAGAAATGGTCTGATTTTAGGCTCAAAGCATTTGGATCAAAGGGAGCATTTAGCATTTGATTAGATCCTTCTTTTAGGCAATTTGTGGACTTATCAGAACAAGGGCCTATGATCACTTCCTAGCCTCTAGAGTGAATTGTCTTAGCAGGACTAACCGGGCAAGTTCTAGTGTTGCAGAAAAACTGCTTGAACAATCAACTATTCTCACACACTCTTGGCATATAGTTTCATTATCAGATTATCAGATTACCCAGTTCAAGTTTCATTTTAAGTCATGCCATCAAGTTGATTCAGTATCATGTCATACTCAGAGCCAACACATTGAACTTGTCTTAGCCTACCAATTCTAGCACACATCACTCAATTTGGACGGGTATATTTTTAATATGCCATCATGCTTCATTCTTTTTCATACTTCTACACATACGATCCTAACATATACTGGTTCAACAGAAATTAAACAGTCTCTTGGGGAAAAGAACACAGGCAAGAACACCCCAAAGAGAGGATTTATGAGTTGGGTTACTCAAACTTCACCCTACCACTCACAAACCATTTATCCCACCCCCAACAAAAATAGATGTGATTGTCCCCAATGCATACAAAAATAGTAAAAGATAATGGATTGGGTGAAGCAAACTTGTGGCGCATTGAGCCGAAGAATCATCAACAAGTGGGTGGGTTCGGTTTCCCGGAGCCCGCTAAAACGATACTTGGGTCACCCTCAGTAGTACCCACATCATCCATCTTAGCACCCTAAGTAGTGCTCTCGGTCACTCTAACCGCATCATCAGAGGTGCTCACAAAGTCCCTCACGACAGGCGGGATCTTTACAACTGGGCAAGAACTTGATGCCCGTGTAATACACTCACGCATCCTCTGTTGGCGCAACTCTTCATCTAAAATCGAAGCCTTCCTAGCCTCCTTCTCTTGCCTACGCTGTCTTTTTTGGGCTTTTTCCTCGTCAGTGCGACTAGAACGGTGTCTCTTACCCTTGGTATGTGTAGGCTCAGGCCCCTCCTCGGCGGTCCCACTGAATAAAGCATCCAGCACCGTATTATCGGCCAATGCAGTGGGTACAGCCTGAGGCTCAACTGAAGGGATGGAAAGAATGGCATCAATGTCGGCCCGGAGACTGGCTAACTCAGCCTCAAAAGAGGATAGATCTACGGCAGGGGCTGGTCACTCGAGGACTCGCAATTCAAAGGCATCGAGATAATTATTAACGGCCTGGATCTTTCGATCCATCATACCCTTCATCCTTCGCTCCATTTTGGCCTCGGACTCGGCTATCAACTTTTGCATCCAAAGTTGGATGTGATGTAGTAGTGTGGTTATCTAAGCCTCTAATTTATGTACTCTGGCCTATGGGACAATAACAACTTCTAATGGTGACGTGGACCTGGATGAGCTAGGAGCCCTACTAGCGGCCTGGGAAGAGGAGGTCGGGATAGTATTAGTGTGATTTGGTATAATGAGGTCAACGCCCTGTGCCTGCCCCACCGTGTCTGCAAGATATGCGCCCAAGCGAGGTACCTCCACCTGGGGTTCTCTGTGAGGTGCCGCCATATTTGTCTCATCCCGAATGAGGCCTATATCCAAAGTCCCTGTAGGGTGAATCAACCTATCACAATGAGTGACTGCATAGTTGGAAAATCAAACATGGAAAACGGTAAGTAGTGGAGGTCTTGAATGCCCTCTCGTGAATCTCTGCTAACAGCATGCGAGCAAAGTCAATCTCCAGTCCTGCTACTAATGATGCAACCATGACCGCTCTGTCCCATGTGAGTTGGTTGTCGGCTTTTTTAGGTGACACCCTATTACGCACCAACAACCAGAAGAACTTAGCCACAAAATTCAATGTTGCCTTTCGGATACCCAACTGTGGTGTGGCGACCCACTCCGCACGCTCGCCATCTGCAGCAATGTACTTAGCCAACCATAGTACAACAGCCTCTCGCTGCTCAGCATTCCTCTGGAAAGCGTCGCTCCGCACAATGTCCTATCTGTAATCAAACTCCGCTGTGTTTAGTAACCAAGAGTGACCCCTGGTAGGACCATAGAGAAAGCGGTTGATGGTGGCATGTGATATGTCCACCTGACAACCTCAGACCATACTGGAAGTGAGAGGTTCCTAGGCTAAGGGTCTTGACCGCTTGGAGATCGAACCACGGAGAGTGGAGGCATAGGAGGCGTATAACTCCCATACAATCTCCTCACTATAAGTCCCTGAGTCTCGAGCCATCCAGTCACACTTGTGAAAGTTAAAAAGTTGGTGGATGTCGAGGACAGTGTGCAAGCTCCCTGTGAGGACTCTATGCTCCTCTATAATAAGTCGGGCCATCTTCTCTTTGTTATTTTTCATCTTGGCATCCCGATAGATTTGCCATTAGCCCTCAACACACCATCTGTTTGGCTCACCGGCCACTGGAGTAGGGTCCTCATTCCTTGGTACGGGTACTGACTCTGAGCTAGTGGCCTTATCAGATGAGGCTGCTTGTTCATTTTGGCCGGACCCTGTGGCTGACTTGGCTTTGGATCCCGAAGCATGGGCAGAGTCGGACCCTGAAGCATGGCTAGACTCAGAGCCCGAAGTATGGGTAGACTCAGAGCCAGACGTAGACCCAGTAGCTAAACTAGAAGCAGCCCCAGTTGGTTACCCGATCAATGTGTGCTCCTCATCAGACTGGGAGACAGTGACTACGTCGGGAATCACCTTTCGGGGAGTGCCTCTGGTGGCTCAGGGTGCAGTGGGGGAAGTCCTTGTGTTGGGAGGAACGTATGTTGGATCTTTTTCTATGTCCGTGTCCTCATCGATTAACCTGAAGCTAGGAGCAACAAATTTTGACTTGCCCTGTTTTGAGTAGGTGACTAGCTCTTGGGTGCCATCGTACTTGTGGAAGTGATATTAGTGCCAAAACTAACTATAAACACATTCGAAAAAATTTTATAACTAAAAACGAACAGTAACAAAGAGCCAAAAAAATTTGGACAGTGGCTACAGTGGTCATCCACGGAGGGGACCTACGGTCCGTAGACTGATCTACGGTCTGTGGAACCCTTCTGTAGATTAGAGCACCAATAATATTGGTTGCAGATGGAAACCACGGATGTACAGAACGGTCTGTAGATTGATCTACGAATCATAATCCACATCCATGGTTACACACTTGGTGGAATTTTCAAGTGCATCTACCCACGAACCTAATCTACGATCTATAGATTGGTCTATGGTCCATAGACGGGGTATCGTGGATGTGACATGAGCCAGGTTTCAGCCATTCCTTATTTTCAATCCCACCACATGTTAGACCATTTTCAACAATATCCTAGTCTAACCATCCATTTCAACATTTAATCATGCTAGTTTGTCATTCTCAAGATTCCGATTAATCATTTTAACTAGTGTTTAAGACAAACTTTGGAAACCTAAGTCGAAACTTACATTTAGACTTATAATCACATACAACAAGACAACACAACAACTATCTATCGTTCCAAGGATATTGTAACTTCCAATTTTATCATGCAATTTCATCTAACAATTACCCAAGGTCAAGACCCAATCCCCGACTTTCTTTAATCTATCAGTGAATCAAAATTCAAAGTGAAGAGAAAGTCTATTACCTTACAGCAACGGGAATGGGGTGATTGTGTGATGACAGATGCTTTCAAGGCCAAAAACCACCACTTCGTGACTAACCCAAACACCAGAACCTTTTGTGGAATATGGAATGAGTAGTATTCGGAATGGAAAGGGATCGTAGAAATTTTGGGGAAATAGGAGGGATGATTTTATGGGGAACTATGGAGTAATATAGGGGAGTGATTTAAGGAGTTTGGGAAGTTAAGAAATGGTTTGGGGGTAACTGTAGGGAAGTGGAATGATTTAAAATTGGGAGATTTTAAATAAGGGGGTTCGGGTCGGGTCGGGTGAGACAGAATTAGGGTTTTGGACCCATGAGACCCCATCTACGGTCCGTGGGTCGATCTACGGTCCGTAGATTGGGACCGTAGATCACTCTTACACTTGGTAAAGTTTAGGGGAATACCTGGGATCCACGGACACCATCCATGGTCCATGGATGGATTGACGGACTGTCGATGGGATCCGTAAACTTCTGTACTAGACCATTTTTCTGCATATTTTTCATAGCGTACCTGCACATGTAGCAACCATAAGGCTATTCTTTTTACATTTTCTGGAAACTTTTTAGACACGGACCCTATGCTAATTCTAGCCAACACTACAAAAAAAACTAAAACACCTATCTAAATTAATACAGAGAATCAACTAGACACAGAAACTGTTAGATGGAAAACAAAAACCTATCGTTGGCTAGATTGTACATCTTGGGTTGCCTCCCAAGCAGCACTTGATTTAACGTCGTGACACGATGCTAACCTCTTAATTACTCAGACTTCATCAAGATGATATGCCTTCACAACTTCTTGCACACTTTTTGCGTTTTCTCGATAAATTTTGATCATTTGCCCATTAATCATGAACCTTGTTCCGTCATTGTTCTCAAGCTCAACCGCTCCATGGGGAAGCACTTTTGTGAGCAAAAATGGCCAGGTCCATTTGGATTTGAGTTTGCTCGGAAACACGCGCAACTTAGAGTTGAATAGAAGCACAAGATCACCCACAACAAATTCTCTCTTTTCAATTCTTTGATCATGATACCTTTTCATCTTCTCTTTGTACAAGGCTGAACTTTCATAAGCTTTTAGGCAAAACTCGTCAAGCATATTCAAGTCATTCATTCTTTGATTAGATGCGGCGCCCCAATCCAAATTTAGCTTCTTCTTCGCCCACAAAGCCTTATGCTCTAGCTCTACCGGTAAATGGCAAGATTTCCCATATACTAGTTGGTAAGGAGACATACCTATGGGAGTCTTGTATGCAGTCTGATAGGCCCACAGAGCATCATCAAGCTTCCTTGACCAATACATTCTATTAGCATTCAAAGTCTTCGCCAAAATCTGTTTTATCTCTCTGTTTGACACTTCAACTTGCCCACCAGTCTGTGGATGGTAAGGAGTGGCTACATTGTGGTGGACAACATATTTCTCAAATAGCGCCTTGAACAGCTTGTTACAAAAGTGGGAACCTCCATCGCTGATAATAGCCCTCGGTGTACCAAATTTGGAGAAGATATTCTTTTCCAAGAATACGGTGACACTTTTACCTTCATTATTGGGGAGCGCAACTGCTTCCACCCACTTTGATACATAATCAACCGCAACAAGGATATACTTCATCCCATGTGAACTCACAAATGGACCCATAAAATCAATGCCCAATACATCAAACAACTATATCACCAATATAGGATTCATAGGAAGCTCTTGCCTCTTTGAAATCCCTCCTTCTCTTTGGCAACGATCACAAGACTTGGCGAAATCATGAGCATCTTGGTGGATAGTAGGCCAGTAGTACCCACATTGCAAAATCTTATGTGCAGTTCGAATACCACTATGATGCCCACCAACAGGCGATGAATGACATGCTTCAAGTACACTCAACATCTTAAACTCGGGTACACAGCGACGAATAATCCCATCAGCACAACTACGATACAAGTAAGGCTCATCCCAAAAGAATTTCTTCACATCATGCATAAACTTTTTCCTTTGGTGAAAAGACAAATCCGGGGGCACAATATCGCTTTCCAAATAATTAACAAAGTCTGCGAACCATGGAATCAGATCATGAGAATCAGCCAAAACCTGTTCATTTGGAAAAACATCATTAATTTCAGCCCCATCACTAAGCTTTAACATGGCCTCTTCCTCCAATCTGGACAAGTGATCGACAACTTGATTTTCGGTCCCCTTTCTATCCTTTACCACAAAATCAAACTTTTGCAGCAACAATACCCATCTAATCAGCCTCGATTTTGCATCCTTCTTCGCCATCAAATACCTTAATGCAAAATGGTCAGTATGCACAATGACCTAAGTACCAAGTAGGTAGGATCGAAATTTTTTGAATGCGAAAACCGCTACAAGAAGCTCTTGTTCAGTCACAGTATAATTCTTCTGGGCCACATTTAAAGATTTGCTAGCATAGTAAATAGGATGGAGAATTTTCTCTCGCCTCTGTCCTAATACTACACCAAGCACCACCCACTCGCATCACACATTACCTCAAATGATTGTCCCCAATCCAGTGAAATAATGATAGGTGCAGTAACCAACTTTTCCTTCAACTCTCCAAATGCTCTCAGAGAAGCATCATCAAAATCAAACTTATACTCCTTTTCGAGTAGTTTGCACAATGGATGTGCAATTTTAGAGAAATATTTGATGAACCTCCTATAGAAACCTGCATGCCCAAGAAAGCTGCAAATTCCTTTTATAGAGATAGGTGGCGGAAGCTTTTCAATTACTTCTACCCTTGCTCTATCAACCTCAATGCCCTTCTCAGAAATCCGATGACCCAGAACTATCCCTTCTTTTACCATAAAGTGGCACTTCTCCCAATTCAGTACCAGATTGCAATCTTCACACCTTTTCAGTACCTCAGCCAAATGATTCAAACATCGATCAAAATAGTCACCTACCACAGAGAAATCATCCATAAATACCTTAATAGCGTCCTCCACCATATTAGAGAATATTGACATCATACAACGCTGGAAGGTTGCTGTAGCATTACACAACCCAAAGGGCATCTGTTTGAAGGCGAAAGTCTCATAAGGGCAAGTGAAGGTGGTCTTCTCTTGGTCCTCCGGAACTATAGAAATCTGATTGTAGCCCGAATAACCATCAAGAAAACAATACCAACCCTTACTAGCAAGTCTATCCAACATCTAATCCATGAATGGCATAGAGAAATGGTTCTTTTCTGTCCAAGCGTTTAGCTTCCGATAGTCCATACAAACTCTCCATCCAGTCACGAGAGGCATCAGAACAAGCTCGTTTCTCTCATTACGCACCACAGTAATCCCACCTTTCTTGGGCACACATTGAACAGGGCATACCCAACTACTATCTTCAATGGGATAGATAACTCCAGCATCCAACCACTTGATGATCTCCTTTTTAACTACTTCTTACATAGGTGAATTTAATCTTCTTTGGTGCTCAATACTAGGTTTGTGATCTGACATTAGTTGGATTTTGTGGCAACAAATATCAAGAGGAATCCCAATAATATCCGCAATAGTCCACCCAATAGCTCGCTTGAACCTCTTTAACATAGTCACCAAGCACTCTACTTGTCTCGCATTTAGATCTGCCGCAATGATGACCGACAAAGTTTTATCTCTGCCCAAGAATACATACCTCAAATATAGTGGTAGAGCCTTAAGCTCCAATTTCGGTGCTTCCACAATAGATGGTCTTGTTGGTGGTGACTCACGATTCTTCATGTCTAATTCATACTTCTTTTGTTTTGACTGATATTCACACCTATCTAGTGCAGCTACCAACTCATCGTACTCTTCAATACCATTACTATCAAAATTCATCATAACTGCTGCTAGTGCCTCAACACCAAGTCGCTCTTTAATTTGAACTTTTGTTCCACTCTCAACCCTGTAAGTTATAGCAGATACCGGTTGGAGCTCACCATTCTGCTTCATGGACCGACAAATATTGAAAGTTGCTTCTTCATTGTTCAGTCTGAACTTCATCTGTCCCTTCTCCATATTAACTAATGCACGACCTGTGGCAAGGAATGGTCTCCCAAGGATGATGGAAACATCAAAATCAATCTCACAGTCAAGAATCACAAAATCCGCTGGAAAGATGAACGACTCCACTTTTACTAGCACATCATGGAGTACACCAATGGGCCTTTTCACGATTCGATCAGCCATAAGTAGCCACATCGTAGTAGGCTTTGGATCCCTAGACCCAACTTCCTATAAATAGACAATGACATGAGGTTGATGCTAGCACCAAGATCATGCAATGCCTTAGCAAAGTGTAATAACCCTATAGTACATGGGATCATGAAAGCACCAGGATCTTCCATCTTCTGCACAAGAGATCTTGTAGCAATAACGCTACAATNAAGAATCACAAAATCCGCTGGAAAGATGAACGACTCCACTTTTACTAGCACATCATGGAGTACACCAATGGGCCTTTTCACGATTCGATCAGCCATAAGTAGCCACATCATAGTAGGCTTTGGATCCCTAGACCCAACTTCCTATAAATAGACAATGACATGAGGTTGATGCTAGCACCAAGATCATGCAATGCCTTAGCAAAGTGTAATAACCCTATAGTACATGGGATCATGAAAGCACCAGGATCTTCCTTCTTCTGCACAAGAGATCTTGTAGCAATAGCGCTACAATACTGCAATCTATCATCATCTTCAAAACTCACAGACCTTTTCTTTGTCACCATATCTTTCATAAACTTCGCATACCCAGACATTTGCTCCAAAGCCTCTATCAAGGGAACATTGATAGAAAGCTGCTTCAACATAGTAATAAACCTGCAATATTTATCATCTTTGGTCTTCTTCACTACCTCTGTGGAAAAGGTGGTGGAGGTCTAGGTATAGGGACCACTTTCTGTGATATCTCCGTTTCTTTCTCTATCTCATTCTCAGACTCTTTCCTAACCTCTACCACATCATCTTCTTTAATAATCTCAGCATCCACCATAGATGGCATAAGCGGATTTATGGTTTGCTTACCCCCTCAAGTAGTAACTGCCATACAATGACCATCATTCTTTGGATTCTGGATGGTGTTGCTAGGAAGAGTGCCAAGTTGACGTGGGTTCACTGTAGTAGACAACTAAGTCATCTGCTGCTCTAGATGCTTTATTGAAACTGCATGGGCATCAACCTTTTGACCAATACCAGACAAGTCGTTTCTCATCTCCTTCACATTCTCATCAGTTGCATCAAACCTTCTCATCATCTTATGCATCATATCTTCAATACGCGCCATATTGCCTCCAGCTTCCCTAGTACCAGATTCCTAATTTTGAGGGGGAACATAGGGTCCAACTCGATAATTTTTGTTGCCATAGTTGTTCCGGTTGTAGTTGTTGTCACGATTGACGTTCCTATCCCGGACGTATTGACCCTCTCAGTTGTAGTTGCCATAGTTCCGACCTTGGTTTCCTTGACCTTAGCGCCAATTTTTTGTGTTAGATACTTGGTCGTTTGGTTGAAAACCCCCCGTCTGATCATTCACTACATAAGCATCCTCTTCATAGTAACACTCTTCAACTGGTGGTGGCTTTATAGTCAAGTAATTCACATAATTTACCTTCTCTGCACCTCCGCTCACATGCTTCAATACCAACCCCAACTCGGTCCTCATCTGAGCCATCTCCTCACGAATCTCCTCTGCAGACTGGTTGTTCGTAGCATGAACGATAAATGTGTTTCTCTCGGTATCTGACCTCCTAATGTTCCATGTTTTATTATTGCGAGAGATCTTCTACAATTTTTCTGCAATCTGCGCATATGTGCACTCACCATATGATCCTCCAACAATAGTATCAAGCACTGTTTTATTGTTGTCATCCTGACCTCGATAGATATATTCCTTCAGCGACTCTTCATAAATACGGTGATTCAGAACACCTCTTACAAATGCAGTGAATCTATCCCAAGAGCTACTCACAGACTCTCCAGGTAATGCTACAAAATTATTGACCCTATCTTCGTGATTGAGCTTCTTAGACACTGGATAATATCTTGCTAAGAACACATCTGTCAGTTGTTCCCATGTATACATTGAGTTATAAGGAAGCTCGGTGAACCATACAGCAGTATCGCCTGTCAGTGATAGAGGGAACACTCGCAACTTGATGACATCCATATCCAAGTCTGGTCGACCCACACAGCTCTTGCAAACCACCCTTAGCTTGGCTATGTGAGAATGTGGGTCCTCCGATGGCGAACCCGAGAATAAGCCCCTCGTTGTAAGCATCTGCATCAAGCTACTGGTCAATACAAATGTGTGCCCCGGAGGCAAAGGGGGTAGGACAAGAGGTCTATCTAAGTAAGTAATATTTACGTTGTCCCTATAGTTGTCATGCAGTCGAGGGCCTGGTGGGCCATGCACCCTCACAGCATCTCCCAATTGATTTTCAGCTAGAACCTGGTTGTCTCCCCCAACCACCCTCGGAGGTTGCAACTCAACTTCATCACCTAGGTTGCCTCCGATAGGATTAACTTGAACTCCTTGATTGTTCATTCTTCGCAAAGTTTGGTTCAACTATGGATCGTAAGGAGTAAGTGGTTCACCTTGGTTCCGTGTGCTTGGCATACACTGGATCCAGAACCTGAGAGAGACAAAAGCAAAAACAAAAAGTAAAATTAGGAAATATTTGACCAAAGTTCAATAATGTAGTTAAAATTAATCTAAAAGCCAAATTCCCCGGCAACGGCACCAAAATTTGATACGCTCAAATTACACCTCCCTAAAGAAGCATAAGCAATCGTTATAAAGTAAAGAACCCAACTTGTAGGTTGGGGTCGATCCCATGAGGAAAATGGTCTAGACTTAACTTTAACCAACAATTATATTTGTTTGGTCAAATTACTTCCAGAAACAAGTAATTAAATAGGGGGATTTGGCAAAATAAATTGTAAGAATTAAGTAATTAATCAGTAAACAAACATCAATTTTGGTTGTTATCAAGATGAGAGAATCAACTAGGGTATATGTGTTCCCCACAAGCTCATAACGCAGTAATCCTAGTAATAGCAATCCTTTCCTAGTGTATTATATGCAAAGTGATAAGTTAGGTATCTCTAAATCCTTGGTCCGGTATTTAGAGAATTTCAGCCCGCACCTTGGTCCAGCTACGTGTGTATAATTTACTAACCCTTACCTTTACCTCATATTAGACATCACATCGATGTTTGACTTAGTTATTACTTCGCACCAATTGACACTAGCCTATTAGATAGTATCACACTAAATCTATGTTGATAATTCTTTTCATGTTGATTACCTCCTTGGTCCGGCAAGTAGTAACAAGGCAAGTTCTAACGCGTGCATTAGTTAAAAAGACTTTTAAACGAAAAAATTATCAATGCATGCAACAACACTATTCAAGAATTGCTTAGTTACTATTCATACTTTGTTAATCGCTTACGGTTCCCACAATCCCAGTTGTGGAGTTTAGTTACCCATAATCATATGAACAAAATTCATTATTTTAGATGAAAGAATTATGAACTTACATAAGAAGAATAATAAACCCAGAAATTCAACTTGAATTGCAACACCAAAATCTTCAAAACGAACTTAGGAACTTAAGAATTGCAAAAGATGCAAGTTAATCTCCCAAGTCAAGAACTAAAATAAAAGTAATAAAATCTAACCCCAAAAAATGAGGTTTACATGCCTTATTTATAGAAAATAAGTCCTAAATTAAAAGGGAAACAAAATAAGGAAAGTTTGTTCTGGTACACGTCTTCATTCCATGAGACTGACTCATGGACCGTCAATGGATCTACGTCCGTGAGTACCTTCCATCAGCCAGGACTTAGAAAATATTTTCGCTTTCGAAAATCAGCTTCTCTGAAGCAAACGAAGGAATTGCAGTACGGACCGTAGATCGATCTACGGTTCATCAATCACCCTCCGTAGCTCCACACTTAGGATCTTCAAAAATCAGGTACTGGACCCTCGCAGTATCAATCTACGGATGAACAATACGGTCCGTAGATAAATCTATGGACCGTCAATGGTCACCGTGGTTCCACACTTGGTCAGATTTCCCTGATTTTCCTTTCATGCCTTGCCTGCTGATCTACGACCACCATCTACGGAGCGTCAATGGACCTACGGTCCGTAAATCACCTCCGTAGATGCCCTATTATGTATTTCTTTCAGCTATCTTGTTACTTCCGCGCCTGAACATCTTTCTTGCAAATATGATAAAAACACATAAAAACCAATACAAAAAGGCCCTAGACACACACAACTTGTAAGTGAAATGTATTAGAAATACCGTAAACTCACGGTAATTCAGTGTCATCACACAAGGTTCACGGTAAACTCATCACACAAGGCATTGGCAACAATATCAAACGAGACTCCACACTTTCACTAGTGTGCAATGTTTATCACAAGATACTCAATTTGATAACTGGCTAGTCACAAGGAGATGCAAAAAGTTCACATATTGTCTATGCAACTTCATTTGGCCTCATCATAGTTGAACATTCATTTTTGTTTGATTTAGATCACTATTCAAGTCATTTGTATTAATCATTACTGATACTCAGATAAATAACTTTTTCGAACGAGCAAGGGACTCACTGACCAAACACACACCCCCACCAAAAGCATCAACATTGTCCCTAATATGAGTAGAGAACAGACAATACCAAAAATGAAAAATAAAGATAAACTACTGGTATGTAAACATGTAGAGCAAGGTAACAAGGAATCTTCACTAGGAGCCCATTTGGCGAAAAATTGTAATAGTCGTTGAACTGCTCGACGATTCTCCCAATGGTTTGGATATCGCCATTATTTCCAGTATGTAACACGTTCAAAAATGGGGTGAAAAGGTAGAATTGAAAAAGTTCACCGAACAAGTCGGCGCTTCGCATAATGGACTGGCAACCTCGCCGAAAGATCCATTGGGTCAGGCTATCAGAGCTGGGGCAGAAGATCGAGGTATGTTGGGTCGCCCATTCACTTTGGCGAGTGGCCGAGTGATGCAGATTCCCCGCCTAATGTTCCAGTATCTCAGCCCTATTTTCAAAGTTCAGAAGGCGGACTATGTCGGGTTCGCCGAACAGATTCGGCGATCCACAAATGGTGTCTTCACCTCGCACAATTGCTTGCACCTGCACAATTAATGCACATTATTTGAAATACTAATACTTGGGTTGCCTCACAAGAAGTGCCTTATTTAACGTCGTAGCACGACGTGGAAATGCTCTCAAGCATCTTCCAGATATACCACCTCAATCAGAGAAATCTCCTGGCATTCGCCAAAGTACAACTTCAAGTGTTTCCCATTCACTTTGAATGTGGATCCCTCTATACCTTTGACTTCAATGGAAGCATTTGTGAACACCTGTGTTACTCTAAATGGACCTGACCATTTGGATTTGAGCTTTCCCTGAAAGAGTCTGAGTTGAGAGTTATATAGTAACACCCAATCTCCCACTCGGAACTCCCTCTTAAGGATTCTAGAATCATGCCACTTCTTCATCTTTTCCTTGTAAAGAGAAAAAATTTCATAAGCCCTGAATCTGAATTCATCCAACTCATTTAGCTGATACTCTCTCTTTTGAAGTGTTTGGCCAGTCCAGATTTATAACTTTCAATGTCCATAATGCTTTGTGTTCCAATTCAACAGGTAAATAGTAAGATTTTCCGAAGACTAGCTGATACGGAGACATACCAATTGGTGTTTTATATGCGGTGTGATACGCCCCTAGAGCATCACTAAGCTTTCGAGACCAATCAGTCCTATTTGCATTCACTGTCTTGGCCAAGATACTCTTGATCTCCCGATTCGACACTTAAACTTGGCCACTCGTTTGGGGATTATACAGAGTTGCTATTTTGTGTTTCACTCCATATTTGCTCAATGCAGATGCAAAAAACTTGTTGCAAAAATGGGTTCCCCCATCACTAATAATAGCCCAAGGAGTACCAAATCTCCATTCATTGTTCGGTAGTGCGACAACCTCCAGCCATTTAGAAACATAATCTACTGCCACCAAAATGTATTTATTACCAAACGAACTCACAAATGGGCCCATGAAATCTATTCCCCAAACATCAAATAACTCAATCTCTAAAATGGGTGTGAGAGGCAACTCATGTCTTTTAGACACTCCACCTTGTTTCTGACATTGAGTGCATTTATTGACAAACTCATGGGAATTTTTGTAAAAGGACGGCCCATAGTAACCACTTTGAAGAACTTTAGCAGTTGTACGTACCCCACCATTATGACCCCCAACCGGTGAAACGTGACGAGCATGGAGAATTTCAATGGCTTCGTCCTCCGGAACACATATCCTAATGATATGATATGCACACTCTCTGAATAAATATGGTTCATCCCAAAAGTACTTCTTAACATCGAACAAGAACCTCTTTTATTGGTAGAAGTTCAGTTCTTGTGGCATTAATCCACACACCACATAATTATCAAAATCATCATACCAAAGAGATTATTGGAGAGTTGCCGTGAATACTTGTTCATCGGGAAAGGCATTATTTGTAACGACCCTAAAAATGAAATAGGAAGAACTAGAGCCTCACATGTGTATTGAAGTTGGTAACTTGATTAAATAATGTAAATCGGCTTTTTGAGTTTAGTTCAAAGAGATTTGGGGTCTGTAGATGCTGCCAGTTTTTGACATTTTAATTTTTAGTTGGGGCTTTGGAAATTAATTAGTTATTAGATTAAGGGCTTAGGGGGTCGGTTAGGAGTTAATTAAATGACTTATATTGAATGTATTATGATCATGACCTTAAAGGCATTATATGAATAATTGAGTATTACCATGATATTGTGTTGTGAATGTGATGTGAAGGAGTTGAATGAGAATCTAATAAAGTAAAGGTAATTATGTTGTAAATGCAAGGGTGTTGTGATTGAAAGCATGTTCTCTCTTAACACTTATGAATGAAGATGATGGAATGTGAAGTGCCTTATATTGTTGAATGTCATCTCTTGACTTGGTAGAATTAGGTGCTCTTCTTGATAAATAAAAAGCTCTGTTGAATATAAATCGATAGGCAATGGCATTCCTTTCATATGTAAGTGATGAACTCTGTTTCTAAGCTGGGTAGTGTTTGGTAATTTCTGCATATCTTGTTCTCTATAATTTCGTTTACAATGAATAAATATGATTTGGAAAGGTAACTTGGATACCTACAACTCTTATATTTATGTAAAACTCTAATTTTACTGTTATGGATACAAAATATGGGATGCAATATAGGGCAAGTTCTGCCCAGATTTTGGAAATTGAAATCTTGTATGATCAGCTGTAGTGCTTTGAATATATCGTTTTTTACAAAATATATTTTGCGGTGATTCTTGTTTATTTTCAACCATTAGAAATGTACCTACATCTTTCATGAAGGTTATAAAGTTTAGTTTTGCCGTTTTCCTTTTCAAATCTAACTTGCAACTTGAGGTACCAGGCTGGACAAATTCACTGTTTTAGGAGTATAGTTGTATTTGTACATGCTAGGCTTACTTGTGATGCTGATCATATTTTACGTCAACATTATAGAGCTAATAAAAGTTAAAGAAGTTATTTAATTGTATTTTTAAGGTTGTATATACTCTTGAACAAGTTGAGGACCTTGAAACGCTGGTTGGTCTACGGTCTGATCTCGCAAAGTTGTGTTGGACTGGTTCTTTGCTAAAGCACTGAGTTTGTGTATAAACTTGTATTTTCACTCTTTTACCTGTGGAAATATTTGAAAGTTGATCTTGGTACCTTGGCTACCTCTTGTCACATTGCACTGTCATGTTGGTATCCTTTAAGACGTTAAAGACGCTCATGTAACTCACCCACTTGTACGGACTGTTTGATCACCTGGCACTCTTGTTGGGACCTTGCCCTTCTTGTGGCTGTAACTTTGTCACTCTTGGTATGCCTCTTGATTCGGATCACTTGCTATCTTGACTCTGAATTTTTAGTCCATCTTAAGAATGGAAGTTGTCCATTTTAAAACGAATTAGAAAGCCATTTTTAATATGATTCTTGGTTCTCTTGATTATTGGGCTTTGACCCTTCTAGATACCGGGCGTCGGGCCTTCTTGATACTTGTTTGTGCTTGGTGTGACGACATGATGTATATATTGGGCGAGCCTTGTTACTGACTCTCTTGGAAATTTGTGCTATGAGCATTCTTGACACTTGGATCTTTAAATATAGAACTTGATATCCTTAGTGTGAACTCTAGTTACTTGATAGGTTCTACAATATGTAGATAGTAGTATGGGATGCTATCTACATATGGCACGAGTAGGCTTTAAAGGTGCCAAAATGAGTTCCCTAAGTCTATATGACTAAAGTGTGAAGTCCCCTAAATGCATGAATGTGTCCTAAATGACTTTAAAGAAGAATGTTGACTTACTGTCTAAATGATTTGTTGAATGAATATCATATGTTAACAAAGTGAGTTACTTAGTATACTACCTTGAAGCATGATGATTATTCTCTATAGTTGCCTTGAGGAACACTTAGGTGTGTAGGACGAGGTTGTATGGGTGGCCACTTCATGTCTCACTCAAGTGTGTCTTAGGGTAACTTTAGATAAGGGTTCTTGGATGATAAAATGAGTTACGTGGTGAAAATGTTAAGTATGTCTATAATGTGGTTAATGTCTTATATGTTGGTTATGTTCTATAATATGTCTAATATGTCAATATTCATGAAGTTTTACTAAAATGGCAAAGGGCATGACTTTCAACCAAATGTCTTTTTTAGCATGTTTTTGCATGGTTTCCATACTTAGTACTTAATTGTACTAACCCCTTTCTTTCCCTTTTGACTAAAGTGTAGGGATTTGGAGATGTCGATATTCCATGGTTGATGCATAGGTTTCTAAGATGTTTGAAGATGAAGACTTGGTGAGTCCTCATATATTCGAGGACAATAACCAACATGTTCCTTTATGTCTTGTAGTTTTGTTATAGTTTTGAGTGGGCTTAGTCCCATTGTTATATTCAAGTATTAGATGGTTTTGAGACATCTTGGATAAAGTCTAGAAAGTCTTCCGCTTGCTTTTTATTTAAAAGGTGTTCTTTCCATTGTAAAGGAAGCTTTAAATTTCTTCTCTATATTTTTTTCTCTCGTATTTTAATGAATGATCCATGAGGCTTGTATTTGACCTCTTCGAGGTCGAATACGCCGGTTACGACTAGAGGGTGCTCTCAGGTCGTGACATTATTTATGTTAGACAGTTACCGTAATTTGAGCCGGATTGATTCTTATGGCACATTCTTAAATGAAAATAGGCTGCACACATCTATAAAGTTCCTCACATCATTATGTGGATCTAAATGAGCCAGCCCACCATAAACTCCCTTCATTTGGAGGAGATGAAGAGTTGTGCTCGTGACCTCAAATATTGCATTCTCATCAATTAATGGTAGGTAAATTACACCCATTTCACCCAATTAGATAGGGTTGTATGTACTGTTAATATCATTGATACCATCTCGGTGGCCTGCTAGGCTACCATTCACCTCTTCCTCACTCATTTTTACTTCTATTCAGCCCAATGAACACTAAGACTATGCACTCTAAATCGATTCAACTACAGTCGACAAGCTCACACGTGTAACTTTGATAAAGGAATTCTAAACAACGCTACTCCCCGGCAGCGGCGCCATTTAGATTAACGTTTCAAAGACACTTCATCCATTTCTAAGTGTCAACGATCGTAAATTAATATAAACCCAACTAAATTAGTTGGGGTCGATCCCACAGAGAGTAGCTTCCTTTTAAATTCGACTATGAAAGTATGAAGGTGACCTTTTCAGCTAAACAAACACAACACTTAAGAGTCTAGAAGTCAAACTCCAGGATGTCGTTACCAACCCACTTCAACAATCAACAAGGAATAATCAAATAAAGAGATAACACTTAGGGGATTGACTAACCAACTGCCAAATTAAAATTCACGGGTGTACATCATTACCAACAATGTTAATTCATCGTGGGTAGGATGGACTATAAGTAAAGCAATTTTCTTTTGAACAATTACCTTATTTCAGCTGAGTTCTCTCGAACCTCAACACTATCCATAAGATGACCAGCCCACTTTCTCATCAAATCTACTCTTTTGAGCTAGATACAAAGGCCGAATCTTAAGTTTCACTTTCTCAAGCTGAAACCGTCATGACTCACTACTAAGGATGCCAAATTACTACGTTGGCTCTATACTCCTCTCTAGAGCAAGCACAAAATTCTAAACTATATTACACTAAACATGAAATAATGAAGTTAAACCACAGTAATAATTCAGACCCACTTCAAATTAACACCAAAACTCACTAATTGGTAACACCTATTTAGCCAAACGCAACAATTGGTCACATTGTCAAACTCCCATGGTTAGGGTTTTAGCCAATCATAGTAAAAAGATGAAATTCAATACCTGCCACATTTTCCAAAGGTGGGTAATTGAAATTCAAAATTCAAAATTGAATAATATCTTCTCTATTACAAAACCCAAATGAAAAACCTTGCTAAAATCACTTAAAATCAACAATGGCAGTGCTTTTTGCTCTCTATCTTTTCTTCCTCACACTTTTTGAATGCTTTTTCTCTCTTACAAAAATCAATTTATACAAGTTTGATGTGTGGCATTTTGGGGCCAATCGACGAGGAAATTCGTGCTTCACTGACCATTCGGTGACTCACCAATCATCCTTCGTCTCGCCTTCATTCTTCACATCTTCTTTATCCAACTACTGTAATTTTAGGCTAGCCAAATCGGGATAGTCGTTTCATTCCGTGATGCACCCTTTTGTCCTTTAACTCAGCCATCAGCATTTATCTGGATCCCCATCAGTACTGTCGGTGACATAGTCGTCCTTCGCCGATGTGATCGGTGTCGCACTGAATGGAACTTCTGCTCGCCGAAGTTACTTCGAATCAAGTCTCAGAGTTCTGTAAATTTAGGTGACAGAGGATCAACTTGGTGATTCACTGAGTTCTCTCGGCGATCATTAGACTTGTTTTTCCTCTTCTCTTTTTCAGCTTGTGTTGTCCTTGTTGCCCATTTATGTCCTAGCTTTGTTCCTCAATCCATATAACTGAAAATCAAGTGTTTTATATCAGTTATTGGCATAAATTGAGCATTTGAGGATATTAATTCTATACAAACAAATCCCTAAATGAGTCCAAATCTTAGACTCATCAGTATATCGACAATAAGATAGGCATGTTTAATTTACCCAAAATTTAAAGTACCTAAAATATGCCTAAAACATGGATTCCAATACCTGAACGTGAAACAACCTAAAGTTCTATCCCAATGCTAACTAGTCAACATGGATTCTTAAATGCAAGCTCCATCTAAAGTTGTAAGTTGTAGCCTACCTAAAAAAATGGGCCATTTTCCTTCTTCATTCTCATTCCGTACTTGTTTATTTGAGTTGAGCTTTCGTTCTCTCTTAATCCCTAATAATTAAACCTTCATTAATCATCAATATATCTTATATATCATGAATCATAACTCTTGAATTCATAACTCAAATTCAAGAAAAGTTAAGAGTAGAGTTCAAGAAAGTCTTTGAGTTAAATTGTGAATCCATTGAGATCAACTATCGATTTGAGCTAAGTTTTGAGGAAGTAAGTATGAGAATGAAAAGAGTTGTACCCATGAGTTCTATATTTTCATTGAGTCCCTTGAGTCGAGTTGTTCATGTCCATAATTTTTATGAACTCCATAATTTGAGTATCTATGACAGGAGTAGTATCTTCAAGTTCTAAGTTCTTGAGTATCGAGTTCCTAATCCTTTTAAGATTATATTCCTAATTATGGGACTACTACATGTTACCCATGAAGGTCCTTGAGTTTAGTTTTTCATGCCCATAATTCCACATGAACCCTATGAGTCGAGCGATCTCGAGATGAGTAGTATCATTGAGTCCTTGGGTTCAGGAGTTGTTGAGTTCTGAGTATTGAGTTCAATATATATATAGCTATTAAAAACCTTGAATTGAGTCGTTCACGTCTATAATTTGGCATGAACCCTATTTTGAGAAGTCTTTTACAATTATTTATAATCTGTTTTAAGACTTGAGTACTTAAGTATGAATATGAGTAGAGTTGAGTTTCATTTTTCAAATTGAATATATGGGAATTAAGTATTCCCAAGATTATATGTTTTTACATTTAAGATGAGAGGAACTTCGATTTTCAAATGAGTTCATAAGGAGTTTTTGAGTATAATATATCTTAAGAGAAACCTTTTGAGTAATAATATCAATGCTTGAGGATGAGGAAATATTTTTTAAAAAACATATGAGCATGAGTTATATTATTGGGAGTAGTATTGAGTACCGATATGGGGGAGAGTTCAGACAACTCACAACCCCCATAAACTATGTATCTAACATGGGTAGAAAGAGTCATACCTTTTAGATGATTCCTTATTGCTTTTTAAGCATAGCTTAATGGACCACTTAGTTAAGGAGTTCTATACCCCGACAAGGTATAAGACAGTTCTAGTAGCGTGGGTAAGACATTGTATCATCACATAGCTCATAGTGATGGTTATCGGTTAGAGAATCTCCCAAATAAGAGTTATTATTATATTTTTACATACAAATGAGTTATTATTGTATTTTTACATACAATTGAGTTGATATCTATTGTTTTACAGCTTTCCATATATTGCATATTTTATTGTTGCTTTATCCTTGAGTATCATGAGTTGAGTACCTTATTATTGAGTTGGGCCCTATTTCTCTAAGTTGAGCTGAATTATGTTTCACTGAGTTGAGTATCTTATTATTGAGTTGAGCCTTATTTCTTTGAGTTGAGTTGAACTATATTTCACTGAGTTGAGTATCTTATTATTGAGTTGAGCCTTATTTCTCTGAGTTGAGTTGAACTATGTTTCACTGAGTTAAGTATCTTATTATTGAGTTAAGCCTTATTTCTCTTAGTTGAGTTGAACTATGTTTCACTGAGTTTAGTATCTTATTATTGAGTTGATCCCTATTTCTCTGAGCGGAGTTAAACTATGTTTCACTAAGTTGAGTATCTTATTGTTAAGTTGAGCCCTATTTCTCTGAGTTGAATTGAACTACGTTTCACTGAGTTGAGTACCTTATTGTTGAGTTGAGACCTATTTCATTGAGTTGAGTTGAGTTGAGTTAAGTGAGTTGAGAAGGGGTAAGTATGTTTCTTTTCAATCAATCCAAGCTTATGTTTATGCTTTAGAATTCCCCTTACATGCTCGTACATTCTATGTACTAATGTCATTTGGCCTGCATGTTTTATAATGCAGATACAGGTATTCAAGGTCATCAATAGAAGCTTCATCGATACCACTTGCAGTTCTAGTTAGCTATGGTAAGCCTCCTTGCTTTCGGAGGGTTCCATTTTTACTTTTCAGTTTGTTAGGATGTCGTGGGTCTTGTCCCGATAATCGTTTTGTAATAGTAGAGGCTTCACAGATAGTTTAAAGGTTGGGCAGTCTATCATTATTTCCTTGTGATTGTAATGTTTTTAAATTTTTGAGCCATTTAACTAATACTTGTTATATTATTTTCAGACAATTATTGAGTTGAGTTTAGATTAAGTTTTTAAAGTTATCTTTGCATCATGAGTTTCCATTTTGGTTGATTAAGTCTTTCACTGAGTAATGAGTCAGGTCAAGGGTTCGCTTGGGAACCAGCAATGGTTTTCAAGTGCAAGTTACGTCTAGGGTGTAGGCTCGGGGCGCGACATCATGTAAATTTTGTTAGCATGATTTCATATCTTTTATGCATTTCTATCATACTTGGTACATTCCATGTACTAACACGTACTCTTGCCTACATCGTTTCACTAATGTAGGGTCGGACGCTCTTATTTCACATATTTGTGGCGAGTGATCACATTAGTAGACTTGAAGATTGGTGATTCCTCATATTCCAAGGACCGAACCCTTTATTGCTCATTGTCTTTACTTTTCCGTATTGTATGTGATGCATGAGTTACGTCTCAATCACTCTTGATGTACTAGATGGCTTTGAGACTATGTTAGGTTTTCCGCTTCGTTTTCTTGTCAAACATTTTATGATAAAACTAACTATTGAACTCTTTAATTCTACTATCTTATATGATGTATGCTAAGTGGCTTGTGTAGGGCCTCTCGGGGTCCTATATGTCATGTCACATCTAGGGTGTACTTTGGACCATGGCATAGAAGATCTATAAAAGTTAACATTATCATGTGCGTCGTCGCAACTTCCACTGATCACAAATCCACCAAAATATCCTATTTCATCATCTGACGGAAACTCGCCATGAGCCACACAAAAAAGTCCCACATTTTCCCTTTCTCTGCCATCACTCTCATGAAAATATCAAAATAACCACCATATATCTTGTTTGATTGAGAGTGCAAATGAAAGCGGATTGAAAGCAAATGGAGGGTGAAGAAATTTGTAAATATAGGAAAATTCTCAAGATCATGGTAATAGATTATGTCTTGATGAGTAGTATCTAAGAAGGATAAGTCCTTTCTCTCATTCTTCACAACATTTTATTGATTTAATTTGATGAGCATGAGTCATGAAGATAAATTTTTAACTTTATTTGATTTAGTTTGATGAGTAGGAATCAGAAGGATAAATTTCAAATTTTAGATCTTGTGATATTTTCTTAAACATTTAATTTGATGAGCTAAGGGAGTAAATTTGGAATTTTATTTAATTTAAGTTAACGAGTAGGAGCCTAGAGGGTAGATTTTGAATTTCAGTTTTAGTGATATATGCTCAAGTATTTAATTTAATGAGTAGGAGCCAGGACCTAAGAGGGTAAATTTTGAATTTTATTTAATTTAATCTGATGAGTGATTAACGTTTCAAGCACACCTCATCCACTTCTAGGTGCAAACGATCGTTTAGCAGTATAAAACCTAACGAAGAGTTGGGGTGGAACCCATAGGGAGTGGTACGTGTTCAAATTAAGTTATGAAGTACAAATGTGGTCTAAATAGTTAGAGGAATGGAAATTATCGAAAAATACAAATAAACAAGTCAAAGGGGGTGACAACAAATGTCAGATGGGGGTTTTGGTTTGCAATTATCAGCTAGAACGATGTCAAACAATAATTAAATAATAATATAGACAGGAATTCTCAGGATGTGATCGATTATAGGTAAATTTCTCTATATTGGTAATTGAAACTACTAATGAATAGCTAAATATCAGTGGGTAGGCTGGGCTATGAGTGAAATAGCTTTCTCTCGAACAACTACTTCGATTCAAGTGATTTCTCTCGAACATCAACAAACTTAAAAAATAAGAACAACCCACAACCTTAATACATCCTCTCTCTCAAGCAAGATGGGTAGTATTTGGTTTGGGATTCACTCTTTCGAGCTAAACCCACATCAACCCAATATCCACAAACCATTAATCAAAAGCTTTGGTTCAAAAACCTCTTTCTTAAGCAAGCTAAGAACTCAAAGTTAGAACTGCATTCACAACTACAATTCATAAATAAAAACACAACTAATTATTAAGTCCACTTCAATATAGCATTTAAATTAACAATAAGCAATATCCATAAGCTGAATCAATCCATAATCACATAATCACACCCCAAGAATTAAGGTTTTAGCCACACATCATAAAAATAGAAAAATGGTTACCAAATGCATTAGCCATGATCTGGGTAAGAGTTTCCAAGTCTTTACAATGATTTCTAAGAATGAAATTCA
Organism: Solanum stenotomum; assembly: GCF_019186545.1. NCBI lineage: Eukaryota > Viridiplantae > Streptophyta > Magnoliopsida > Solanales > Solanaceae > Solanum > Solanum stenotomum. Next base: position 50,535,620 of record NC_064282.1, read on the forward strand.
AAAACACACTTGCAAATCCTCTAAGATTGTACAATTCGAACTCAAAACTCTAGAGAAAACTCTAAGTCTAGAATGGGAACTGTAATATCTGGGAGAGGACTCTACGAGAGAACTCTCAAAATTACATTTAAAATCCAATTTATAGTTTCACAAAAATTTTCCTGAAAAGCCATTAGGCGAGGTAAGTCGAGATTGCCGAGTGGTTCGGCAATCCGCCTTTTTCTCTCTTCCATCGCCTTTTTACATTGGTTCTCAGCATCGTCAAGTCCTGTAACTTTGGGCGATCCAATTTGTTATCGTGGAATCGATTGGGGATTCGTCGACTGCCCATTTCTATCGCCAACTTTGTTTTTTCCTCAGGGCTGGCACACTGGAAATTTAGGCGGTCTGAAGAGCCACTCGACGGTTCGCCGAATGGTCTTGGCAATTACCAGGATTGCTCTTCATCACTTCTTCAGGTTGTTTTGTTCATTTTTGGTTGTTAGTGTCCTTACTTTGCTCCGTAGTTCACATACCTAAATTTCAAGGCTTTAACATTAGTTTAAGCATAAATTAGGCATTTGAGGACACTAACACTATCAAAACAAAGCCCTGAATGAGTCCAAATGTCGGACTCATCAATGAGTAAGAGAAAAAAAGGTAAATCTAGAATTTTAGTGTTTGTGATATTATCTTCGCATTTAATTTGATAAGTAGGAGTCAAGAGGGTAAGTTTAAAATTTAATTTAATGAGGAGGAGCCAGGAGTGTGAGTTTAAATTTTATTAAAGGCCGATTTTTTTAGTATACAAATTAAGAACCATATTTACACCAAAATACCAATACTTTTTTTTTCATTCATATAGCAATATTTTTTTTTTCAAAAGTAGAATTTAAATAAATAAAAAAAAGATTTCCAAATCAACCATGCTTATCACTATTCCCATAAATTTCTCCAATTATTATAACTTCCTTATTTATTCAAATTTGTTATATATTATCTTCCAATAGAGATTTCCTACCAAAACAAAACTCCCCTTCTCTGATATGAACAACTATCGAAAAATGAATACCAATAATTTTTCAATTCTAATCCAACACAACGGACGACTCATCAGGTAATTGTATAAAATAGTTCGTATGGTGTTTTATTACGTGGTTATATATGATTTATCACAAATATCTATTTTGTACTTTTTGAGAGATATTCATTTGGTTTAGTTTGTCTATTTTGGTGAAATTGAATTCATCTAATTTGGTTTATGTTCTGGATCCTCGAAATTTTGGTTTAATTACAATAACTACATATGATTTGGTTGTAAACTGAAGTGTCAATTTTTTTATATATTAAAGTTTAGGTTTCATATGATTTGGTTCGAAAGTATGTTACATTTTTGTCCGTATTATCGTTATTAAGTTGGTGTATATAATATAATAATTAGAAAAAAGGTTCATATGTTGATTGGTGGTATCCTAATAAAATATAAAATTGAAAATTTTGAATTGGTATGTGATCCGGTACATATGATGGTATATTTGTTGCTACAAACTGACACCAAACTAATAGCCTGATGTATGTATCAATTTGAAAAATTGGATTGGTATGTGATCTGGTACATATGATGGTATATCTGTTGCTACGAACTGACACCAAGCTAATAGCCTGATGTATGTGTTGGTGTATTTTTTGGTCCAATTTATATTGATGTATTAGACATATGTTGTTAATGAGTATTTTTGTTATTTGCCACCAATTTTTTTTTTAATTTTGACTAACAAATATTTGTAATGTCCTAGGAAAGTATCTGAATTTCAAGATTGAAGGAGTGATATGATGTGGACACCAATTACCAAGACTTGATTAATACTACTGCTTCTCAATTAGGTGTGGACACAATCGTTTTTGAGTTGGAGCTCAAATATGTTGTGACTAATCCGTTTCCACCATTGAAGATTCATAGTTTTGAAAAATACACCAAAAAATCAACTTTAGATACACCAAAGTGTTTTATGTATATTTGAGTATATATTGGTGAATAAGACTTTGTAATGGTTAAATTGAACTTTGTATATGCATTTTTGTGGTAATTATATTAATAATATCTTCATATATTTATAGATCGTGCTAAAACGTTTATGACATATGTAGTTGTGAAAATTTTCAACATGATGAAATTCCTTATAGTCATGCAATTGTTGCTATCGGATACAATAACAAACATGGTGAAAACTATTGTTCAGCCTATTACAGTAATAAAGATTTTCAAAATATTTATGCAATATCTATTGAAATATAGATTTCAACATGGTGAAATTCCTTATAGTCATGCAATTGTTGCTATCGGATACAATAACAAACATGGTGAAAATTATTGTTCAGCCTATTACAGTAATAAAGATTTTCAAAATATTTATGCAATATCTATTGATATATAGTAGTATATTTAAAAAGGTATAAAATAGTAATAATTATTGGTATAAAATAGTATATTTATATATAGTAGTAAAATAATTATTGGTAAATTGATGGTTATATAATTGATATATTTAAAAGGTATAAAACAGTAATAATTATTGGTAAAATGATGGTTATATAATTGGTATGTGTGTATGTTTATATATTACATGGTTGCATATTTGGTGAAACTATGATGCAATTATAATTGTGAAAACACTATGCATACTTGATGAAACCTACATGTTTTTTACCTAGATAAAAATAATGGTAAAAATGTGAGAGAAGGCTTCCATTAATAATATGATTTGATTGAATAAAAAATTAAGAGAGAGAAAATCAATATATAGAAAAACAAAGTAACATAAAAGAGTAAAACTGTGGTTGAAAAAGTCAAAAAAAAGTAAACAATAATTATCAATCCCATAAAATTAGCACATAACCTCCCCTAAAAAAGGTAATAGATACGGATACCAAATATATTTTTAACAAATAAAAAATTAAATATTTTGTTATGTTTGTAATTAAAAACTTAGTTTTGTAAATAAAAAGGAGTATATGTATATATTGTTAACTAAAGTCTTAAATAGTATATTCTTGTAATTTTCCCTTTTATTAATTTGATTTGATGAGTAGGAACTAGGTAACTTTCAAATTTTAATTCTTGTTATATTTTCTTAAACATTTTATATAGAAAGTAGGATACAGCTCGACTATTCTTTATAAATTATTCAGACAAATTTAATATAGTACATAAATAATTAAATGATTTAATAATTAATTGCTTTTAAAATTTGTGAAATCTTCACATGCAAAATATCACAAATGCGTATTTCATTTCATTAAAAATTGAAGGTGCTTAAAAAAGATTATAAGGATTAATATCATGATTTATTGATATTTTAGGAGCTAAAAACAAAAATACTATGTAACAACATCAAGTCAAAATAATATAAAAATATATTTTTGACTCCTATACATACTTGTTTTACTCTGAATTCATGAAGTTTGCCAAAAAATATGAAGATTCAAATTTGAAAGTCAAATCATTTGTACAAAGGATCTAAACTAGAAATGTAATAAATTATTGTATATTAAAGTAGACAATGATTCTTAAATTTCATAATTGAAATTAAATAAGAAGGGATTAGAAATATTCTACTACAGTTATGGCAAATGACTTACTGTACATGAATTCATTCTTACCAAACAATACGATAATTGATCACTATAAATATACTAGTGGTATCAATTTTCATCATCATATTTTCTTACATTCTCAAAGTAGAAGTTTTTTCATGGAAAAGAGATCAAGTTCACTAACATAGAAAGGATGTTGAAAACTCCCATTAAAAAATTGAAGTTTGTTGAGCTTCAACAACTGAGCGAGACCATGGAGGTGAAATTGAAGGAAGTTGAAGATGTGGCGAAACAACAAATGGAGTGTGGTATTGCATTTCCATATCAAATCCTTAAAAGTGCATTGGCTCCTTCTATGGATGAGTAAAAATGTGCGTCAAGTTTCAATGAAGGACCAACTAGGTTTTATCAAATATATCACATTTATGATTTTAACTTTACATTTCACATAAACATACTAAAATGTAAAATTAAAATCATAAATATGATAAATTTAACAAGACCTACTTGGTCCAACATCGGTACTTGACGAAAAATTTTACTCATCCCTAGAAGGAGCCAATGCACTTCCATGAACTTGTTATGGAAATGCAATACCATGCTCCATTTGTTGCTTCTCCACATCATCAACTTCATTCAAGTTTGCCTCCACGATCTCGCTCAGATGTTGAAGCTCAACATTCTTCAATTTTTAGTGGGATTTTTTAACATCATTTCTATATTAGTGATCTTGATCTTTTTTTTTCCATGACAAAACTTCTACTTTGAGAATGTAAGAAAATATGATGTAGAATATTGATACCACCAGTGTATTTATAGAGATCAATTATCATATTGTTTAGTAAGAATGAACCCATGTATAATAACTATTTTCATAAATGGAAGTAGAATATTTTGGATCCCTTCTTATTTGTTTTAAATTATGAAATTTTATAATTATAGTCTAATTGTATATACAATAATTTATTACATTTCAAGTTTAGATCCTTTGTATAAGTGACTTGACTTTCAAATTTGGACCTCATATTTTTAGTCAAACTTCTTGAATTCATAGTAAAATAAGTATGTATAAGAGCCAAAAATAATTGTTAAATTATTTTGACTTTATGTTGTTACATAGTATATTTGTTTTTAGCTCCTGAAATATCAAGAAATTGTGATATTAATCCTTATAATATTTTATTAAGCCCCTTCAATTTTTAATCAATTGAAATAGTCATTTGTGATATTTTGCATGTGAAGATTTCACAAATTTTAAAATTTATTAATTATTAAATTATTTAATTATTCATGTATTATTATAAATTTGTATTGATAGTCCATATTTAAGAATAATGTAATTTCTAAAAACAGTCTAGCTGTAACATACTTTCTATATAAAATGATTAAGAAAATATCACAAGAATTAGAATTTGAAATTTACCTAGTTCCTACTCATCAAATAAAATTAAATAAACTTTAAAATTTACCCTCTAAGCTCCAACTCATCAAAGTAAATTAAATAAAATTTTAATTCTACTCTCTTAGCTCGTAATCATCAAATTAAATGCTTAAAAAGTATCACAGGGACTAAAATTTTAAATTTATCCTTTTTTACCCCTATTCATCAAATTAAATCGAATAAAATGTTGTGAAGAATGAGAGAAACTACTAATCCTCCGGATCCTACTCATCAGGACATTAGTAGTTTCTCTCATTCTTCACAACATTTTATTTTATTTAATTGGATGAATAGGAGTCAAAAAGGATAGATTAAAATTTTTTGTCCTTGTGATACTTTTTAAGCATTTAATTTGATGAGTAGGAGCTAAGAGAGTAAAATTAGAATTTATTTAATTTACTTTGATGAGTAGGAGCTTAGAGGGTAAATTTTAAATTTTAGTTCTTCTATTTTCTTAAGCATTTATTGGTATAAGTAGGAGATAGGAGAGTAAATCTGGATTCTTAATCATTTTATATAGATAGCATGTTACATCTCGACTATTTTTATATATTACATTATTCCTAAATATGGATTGTTAATACATATCTAATATAGTACATAAATAATTAAATGATTTGATTGCTTTTAAATTTGTGAAATCTTCACATGCAAAATATCACAAATGAGTATTTCATTTCATTAAAAATTGAAGGTGCTTACAAAATATATGTTGTAAAACTTAAGAACAAAATAACAATATAGAGATGAAGACAAGAAGAATATAAGACAAGAAGAAAAATATATGATAACTTTCTTTCTTCCAAGTGTTCACCAAATCTACAAGTGTCTACAATATGAACCCTTATGCCTCTATTTATAGTGTAACATAGAGGCATACAACAGGTTAGTCATAAACATGAAATTAACATGGATATAATGGAGGAGGTTATGGAGGTGAAAGGTTACAAGAATAATGGTCATAAAGGTGGAGGTTATCTTCATAATGGAGGGAAGTAATTGAGATAATTAGTCATAGTAACTTCTTGGTGTAGCGGAAATTCATACCGTAATATTTTATAACACTCCCACTTGGATGTCCATATATAATGTATCTCGTTAAAACCTACTAGAAAAAATCCTAGTGAAGGAAAAACAGTACACATATCTTTTAATACGCTTTGAATGTTGTCTCGTTAAAAACCTTATCAGGAAAACTCAATTGGGACAAAACTGTAATGACCCTCCAGGTCATTTTTAAATTAAAGAATTNAAACTCAATTGGGACAAAACCATGGTTAAGGAAAAGAGTACAGCATGTATTTTTCTCCCCCATGATAAAAACTTTACATGATATCTCGGATACGATGCATTCCAATCTTGTCTCACAACTTCTCAAATATTGATGTTGGCAATTCTTAGTGAATAAATTTACAAGATTATCACTTGAACGGGTCTTTGAACATCTATCTCACCATTTTGTTGAAGATCATGTGTGAAATAGTTTTTGATAAATATGTTTTGTCTGATCTCCTTTTATTGTATCATCCCTTCAATTGAGTTATATATTATTTTCATATACGATGACTGGAATATCCTTTTCCAAAGGAAAGTCGCATATATTCTGAATATGATAAATCATGATTCTAATTAAACACACTCCCGACTTACTTCATAGATCAATATTATTTTTTCTTGATTTGAAGAAGTGGTTACTAATGTTTGGTTTTTGAATGCCAAGATATTGGTGTGCCTTCATATGTAAACAAATAGCTCATTTGCGATCGAGTTTTATGCGGATAAAATAAATATTATGCATCTACATAATCAAATAGTTTCTGACTCGGAGATTGATCATTTCAATTTTATTGAAGCTCATCTTTTCTTCTCAAAGAAAATCACACATCTTCCATGTGTTAAGTCACTTGATTTGTTAGTTTCTTGGCATAACTTGAATGATAATATGACAAACTCTTCACATAATTTTCGTTGTGTATATAAAATAATCTTTTAGCATTTGCATAACCAACAATCTGTAAGTTCACCAATTGCACTAATACATGACATTTTTAATCATTTTCATATATGTTAAGAAATCTCAGAACCATTGGGTACTCAATGGAATTGTTTTAAGACCTTTTACATCCTTCAAGAATTTTCATATAACCTTCATCGTCTAGTTAGAAATGATAATCATTCATTATATATATTCAAGTATTTCATCTGCTGCCATACGGAAGTAAGTCTCATTGCATCCACCACTGGATAATATATTTCTTTTGCGAAAACCCTTTATGCCCGAAGCACAAACCATAATTTATATCTAACGGTTATACTTTCGCGCAATGATTCATTTGTACCCCACTGACATATATTTTTCTCTATGAACTATAAGTTTTAAAATATCACTTTTCTAGGTGAAACAAAATATACTCGAATAGTGTATTTTGTTTGGCCAATCATTTATCTCTCCATGTTATATGACAGATTTAAATTCAAGATACTCATAACCATTTATAGCATTGAGTGCTACTTCATGTCAAAGATACCGTCGACGGTCATTTGATATCGATTTCAATACAACATAACTTATCGAGATCTTTTCATTTTTCATCATTTTCAGGTACCTAAACCTTTGCCAAGGTTTTATGAAATGTTATATCATGGTGCTCTTTTAAAGCACTTTCCTCATTATCATTATCATTATCATTTTGATAATTTGCTCATCTCCTTCCTCAAGTAGCTTTATATTTGTAATGGACTGGTCTATTAGGCTTTTAACGTACCATAGACTTTTCCCTTTAAGGACCATTTATTAGAGCATTTGAAGTTTAATTATAATATTGGGTCAACAAATACATCTAACAAATTATTTGCAAAATTGCAAATGAATTATCTCTAGAACTTCAAGTTCATATATTTTTTTAAGACAATGTAGATAATTCACCCCACACATAATTTTTAGCTGTTAAACACATCTCCCCCCCTCCCCCCTCTTAATGTTAGGATCTAACATTTACCCCAAACCTCATTTGGGGATCCATCATTGTGCGTGGTGGAGCAATAAAATCATATGTGTTACCAAATTTTTAGATGGAAATTATTTGGTTCCTGACCCTGAACCAATTGTGATGGGAGAACCTTGTTGGTTTGATGCATACATGTTAAATAAACTCATCTCATACCAAATTTTATTTGAGAGATTTGTTCTCATAATCAATGGTCTAGCTATAATTGGAGGCATACAATTTTTTCTAAACCAACCAGCATCATCAACATGATTTTATAGTTTGGAACAATGCTCTTGCTTTAGCAATTTAAGCAAAAAACCTTACAACAACCAATTTGTAAGTTCAGAACAAACACACATGTGACCATACCATAGATGCATCTATTAAATTATAATAGTAAGAGGTCCACATGGCTGGTGAACGAGTCCTATATTAACCTTTCTATATGTTCCATATAATTTCAGGGATACAATCACAACCTTAGTTGGTACATTGATCATTTTATCATGAGAACAAGCAACACAAGAGAATTTTTGAAGAATCTTTTATTTCTTAAAACATATAGCCACGTGAATTCTCAATTTCTTTTGCATAACATTTGAACCGAAATGGCCAATCGGTTATGCCAACTGATATTTATTCTAGTAAGCTTTTGATTTACTTTTGCATGTGATTCCTTCATCCTACCCATATTTATATACAACAAATAAGAGAAAGACGGATAACATTTTACGTAAATATTTATAACCCGCTTTGATTATAGTAATCTTAAGATATTTAATCTTTCAATAATTTACAGTTTCAATATAATAAAAGAAAATCAATTCCTCTGAAACATAAAAAGTTTCTTTTGAGACTTGGATAGTAATAAATTAGTCATTCTGAATCTCTCAATTAATTTTGTATATAGCCACAATTTTCATATCATCATTGTTATTGCGACCATCTCCTTCAAGGAAAAAACTATTATTATTGTTATAGTTTAAATTATTACATGCAAGACTTATTTCTTGACAACCGATGACAAATTTATGTTGCCACACAACAACATTTATTTTGGTCATGGCCACAATCTTTATAGAAAAGAATTATTTCCTTCTTTTGTCCTCCAATAGTTCATAATAAAACATACCACAATATTTGTGTAGTACTCAAAGTATATGATCAAAATGTTCATTTGTGTCTAAATATTTTTTTTCAATCTCTCAAACCTCCCGTAGAGGTGAGATGTGGCATTTATCCAACCATACATGAACATGTTATTATCCATAAGAATACAAGTCACATTTTCTTCAAGAAATGGACTATAACTATTTGTACATGCTCCATAAGTTTTTATTAGAAACTCGTTGTCATGCTTTGACATTATCAAATTTATGTGACCCACCTCAACATCATTTTAAAAGGTCAAATGCACTACCACTTTGTATTCCTTTATTTTGATGGAGGATTTTCAAAACTTTTCAAATTGGATCGCACCAACAACAATGTACCCAATAACCTTTCACACCACTTTGATGACAAAAATTACCTTCACATTTTGAAGGACCATCGTAAGAATTCATATTGTTCTTCCTTTTAATTACCATGTCCATATTCATATATTAAATCACTTGCTTCTTTCAGACATATTATACACTGCTACCACATTCACATAAGAGAATGCAGCAAATAAATTGGGTGGATTTCATGACTTTTCATCGAAAGTTCATCATTAGTCTTCATCATATTATCACTATGGTGCATTGGTACTTAAAATCCAACGTCTTACCCATAAAAAGTGTCTTTGACCATAAATCGATGGGACTCGAACCCAACTTTTTATCATCATGGTGCACCGAGACTTATAACTTGATGTCTTATCCTTTTAGTAAAGTAAAACTTAAATCTATTGTCTTACCCCTCAACCAATAGTATAATAGGCCACAATATACTAGGAATCACCATTGAGCCTTAAAAAATATTGCCACTTTATTATTAACATGCAAATAAATATAGAACAAAAGAAACACAATAAAAATATTCTCAATAAAGTATGTACTAATATCTTAAACTTTTCCAAACAGAGAGTTACATAAAGTATTATATTATATTATTTTTGGTGCACAATAATTAAGTTAGTGCATTACCGTTATAAAACAAAGAATCAATTGCACACTAAGAAAATAATAATTCCAATTACACTAAACTAAAATTGTTCACTACCACCATCCCTTTTTCAATTTTCATGTAAATCAAAATATTTCAAACATAAAACAAAATAAACTAAAAGCTTATGTAATTAATAACCAAAATAGTAGGTATAATCATACATAAACTATAAAATAAGTTTCACACACAAAACAAAGTATATATAGCCATAGGTGGAAAAAAATGCACAGTATCAATAGTATTAATCATTCACCTTGTTAAAAAAAGAAAATAACACAATCTCAACAATACTAATAACTTACTTTGTATTGGGTTCAAGTTATTGACATCAATTGGTCACCACTTACTAAATCAAATAAAAGTATTCGGAGATGATATTGAAATAAGTTTAGAGACTCGTGCTGATAACGAGTTGTAAAACTTAAGAACAAAAGAACAATATAAAGATGAAGACAAGAAGAATATATGACAAGAGGAACAATGTAAGATAACTTTCTTTCTTTCTAGTGTTCACTAAAACTTCAAGTGTCTACAATATGAACCCTTATGCCTCTATTTATAGTGTAACATAAATGCATACAAAAGGTTAGGCATAAACATGGCATTAACATGAATATAATGGAGGAGATTATGGAGGTGAAAGGTTACGAGATTAATTGTCATAAAGGTGGAGGTTATCTTCATAATGGAAGGAAGTAATGGAGATAATTAGTCATAGTAACTTCTTGGTGTAGTGAACATTCATGCCATAATATTTTATAACATAAGGATTAATATCAGGATTTATTGATATTTCAGGAGATAAAAACAAGTAGACTATGTAACAACATAAAGTTAAAATGATTTTAATTTCCTTTACCTCTTATAAACATTTGTTTACTATGAATTCAAGAAGTTTGACAAGAATATGAAGATTCAAATTTGAAAGTCAAATCACTTGGACAAAGAATTTGAACTGGAAATGTAATAAATAATTGTATATTAAAATTAGACTATGATTCTTAAATTTCATAATTAAAAATAAATAAGAAGGGATCAAAAATATTTTACTACTGTTTATGGCAAATGACTTATTGTACATGAGTTCATTCTTACCAAACAATATGATAATTGATCACTATAAATATACTTGTTGTATCAATATTTCACATCATATTTTCATACATTCTCAAAGTAGAAGTTTTGCCATGGAAAAAAAGATCAAGGTCACTAAACATAGAAAAGATGTTGAAAACTTCCATTAAAAAATTGAAGATTATTGAGCATCAACAACTCAGCGAGATCGTGGAGGCAAAATTGAAGGAAATGGAAGATCTGGCTTAGCAACAAATGGAGCGTGGTATTGCATTTACCTATCAAATCCTTGGAAAACCATTGGCTCCTTCTAGGGATGTGTAAAAATCTTCATCAAGTTTCGATATTTGACCAACTAGGTCTTGTTAAATTTATCATATTTATGATTTTAATTTTATATTACAGATAAACATATTAATATGTAAAATTAAAATCATAAATATAATAATTTTTTTAAGACCTAGTTGGTCAAACATCGAAACTTGATGAAGATTTTTACTCATCCATAGAAGGAGACAATGCATTTCTAAGGATTTGATACGGAAATGCAATATGACGCTCCATTTGTTGCTTCGCCATATCTTCAACTTCGTTCAATTTTACCTCTACGATCACATTTAGTTATTGAAGCTCCACATTCTTCAAGTTTTTAATGGGAGGTTTAGCATCCTTTTTATGTTAGTGATCTTGATCTTTTATTCATGACAAAATTTTACTTTGAGAATGTAAGATAATATGATGTAGAATATTGATACTACTAGTATATTTATAGTGATCAATTATCATATTTTTTGGTAAGAATGAACTCATGTATAATAAGTAATTTTCTATAAATCGTAGTAGAATATTTTAGATCCCTTCTTATTTGTTTTCAGTTATGAAATTTAATAATCTAGTGTAATTTTATATACAATAATTTATTACATTTCAAGCTTAGATCCTCTGTATAAGTGATTTGACTTTTAAATTTGGACCTTCATATTTTTTGTCAATCTTCTTGAATTCATAGTAAAATAAGTATGTATAAGAGTCAAAAATAATTTTTAAATCATTTTGATTTTATGATGTTACATAGTATATTTGTTTTTGGCTCCTAAAATATCAACAAAATGTGATAGTAATCCTTATAATATTTTATTGAGCACATTCAATTCTTAATTAATTGAAATAGTCATTTGTGATATTTTTGCATGTGAAGATTTCACAAATTTTAAAATTTATTATTATTAAATTATTTAATTTTTCATATATTATATTAAAATTGTATAGATAATCCATGTTTAAGAATAATGTGGTTTTTAAAAACAGTCTAGATGTCACGACCCAAAAATGGATGTGATGGCACTCGTCGTATCCCACCAAGACAAGTCAGCCTAAAACCCAATCATTTCTATAAAGTGCGGAAATAAAGCAAAGTTCAATAATAATTACTATTACGAAAACAAGTCAACTTAATTCAATCCCCAAAACCTGGTTGTCACGTGCACAAGCCTCTAATGTAAATACTAGAATTGAAATAAAATACGCAAGTCTCAAATGACGTTGTCTTTCAAGTAAAAACAAAATCATAAACAGAAGTAAGAAGGTTCGCTGAGATGACAAGCAGCTACCTCTCAGATCTCCACAGAAACCTCGGAAACGAAGAGAATAGAAGGTATCACGAAGATCCGGGCTCGTAACCTACAAAAGATTGTAGAAGCAAGGGGTGAGTACCAAACCACACGGTACTCAACAAGCAAACCTCTAAACACAAGCTAAGAGTACAGAATACGGGTACTCCTTACACCCCATCCTAACCTCCATAACTACAACCTGCATAAAACCAACCCAACCTAACAATTTACAGTTTACAAAGCATACAGCTCAACAATAGCACTCTAATAGATCATATATTCTCAATAACACCTCAATATTCGTCAATAACAAATTTCACAGAAAGGCACTCACAAGATCAGCAACACACAAGATCAAGTTCATCAATAATAAAAATGTGCAATGCTATGAAATGCAATGTCAAGTATAGTGATGCATGTCTGACCTAATGATACACACCCGCTGTCTCTCAGTCCGGGACCCATGGGGGACATATCTGTCCATGCATCCATCGCGGCGCGCGATACGTCCCTCGAAATATAATATCCGTCGCGGCGCGCGACACATCCCTCGAAATATAGTATCCATCGCGGCGCGCGATACGTCCCTCGAAATGGTACATCCTCTTTTAATTTCTTATTCTTTCTCAATGCACATAACACTTGTCACAACCATGTCTCAGAACAATGCAAATGACATGTTCACACAAATAATGAGGAAATGACCACTTTCATAACATTGCACAATTCACAACAACACAATTGATCACATTACTCCCAAACATATACCATAAGAAAATACACGAATTCCATACGCTTAACAAGGGTTTAGAAATCCACTTGCATTCAATACCCGCTTGTAATGATAATTTAATTGAAAGAATTGCAATTTAATAACATAATATTATATATTGATTTCCTATGCAATTAAACAACAGAAATTTTTATCCACAGAATTGAGTATACCTGCACTCTCGTTCTTCCCTCAACGCACGCCGTAGGTTAGTTTTCTTTCTGCTCCTCTTTATTTTATTTTATTTTTTTCTAAATTAATTATGTATTAAAACTAATAACTCCCACTAACCTATTTTTTAACACATAGCTCTAATGGTATAGGGTCTTAAATAAATGATCACTTTAGCCCATTAACTATCGCTTAAGTTAATTGTCCACAATTCCCCCTCAACTAATTAACTAAAGTCAACAAATAGTTCAAAATTTCCAAAAATGATTTTCCGGGTCATTACATTAGATGTAACATACTTTCTATATAAAATAATTAAGAAAATACTACAAGAATTAAAATTTGAAATTTACAATCACGTCCTGAGTCTACACTTTGGACGTGGTCGGCACTCGAGAACCATTGCTGGTCCACAAGAGAACCCTCTGCATGACTCATTACTCAGCGGAAGACTTACTCAAGTGAAATAGGAACCTCAACGTATGTAACCAAACTCAACATATCTCAATTATGAATTTCTCAATAGTTATCTGGAAATACTACGTAAAACATAAATATTTTCTTAAGGTTGTTAAAACATCAACAAGAACAATGATAGACTCCTCATAATAATATTGTCTAAGAAGCCTCTGAATACTATGATAGATTTCGGGACAAGACCCACGACGTCTTAACACGACTGAAATGTAAATGCGGAGCCCTTTGGAAAGCAAGAAAGCTCACCAAAGCTAAGTAGAATGAAAATGGTTTCAATGGAGCGCTGTTGATGACCCTGAACACTTGTGTCCGCATCATGAAAAGATGCAGGTCGAATGACATCAGTACATTGAATGTACGAGCATGTAGGGGGAAAACTGAAAGCAGTGGATAACTGAATTGATACTCTAGGTAGACAAACTCACCTCATCACAACTCAAATGTGAAAGAAACAATAAAAGATGCAATATACAAAGCTTTTAAAACAGTAAATATCAACTCAATATGTATGAAAATACAATAATAAATTCTTTGCTCTTATTTGGGAGATTCTCTAACCGACAACCATCACTATGAACTACGTGATGATACAACGTCTCGCCTATGCTTTCAGAACTGTCATATACCTTGTCGAGGTATAGAGCACCTCAACTAAGTGGATCCACTAAGCTATGGTTAAAAGTAATAAGGAATCATCTAAAAATTATGACATTTTACCCATTTTGGCATACATGGTTTATGAGGATTTTGAGTTGTCTAAACTCATCCCCATATCGGTGTTCAATACTACTCTTAATAATATATAACTCATGATCAAATGTTTAAAAGCATAACTCTTTTCTCAATTTGAGATAATTACTCAAAAGATCCTTTTAAAAGAGGTGGCTCAAGACTCTTCACACACTCATTTAGAAATCAATGTTTCTCTCGTTTTCAATGTAAAAGTATTTCATACTTGGAAATACTTAGTTCCCTTTATACTCATTTTGAAACATCAAATTCAACTCTCCTCATTCTCATAATCATTTACTCAAGTCTTAAATCAAGTTATAGATAATTCCAAAAGACTTCTCAAAATGACTCATAAGGACTTTCTTGAACTTTCCTCTTAACTTTACCTTGATTTGAAAATGTAAATTTAAGAGCTATGATTAGGATATATAGGATTTCTCAATGATTAATGAAGGTTAGATTGTTAGGATTAAGAAGATAGCAAAGACACGATTTGAAAGAATGCATACGGGATGAAAAACGAAGACGGAAGGGGCCTGACGCCCCTGGCGATTCGCACTAGGACTCAAAGTACATGAAGTACTTTGGGGCACACTTCTAGTGTAGGTTGTTATGGGGCGCGTCGCCCCAACCCCTGTCACGACCCAGACCGTCGTGATTGGCACCTACACTAACCCTCCGATGGGAGAACCATTACTACAACACAACTAAACAACTTAACGAAAAAGTAGGCGTTTAAAGATACAGAAGCAGTTTTAAATGTCTAAGAAAATATGGAGTTCCCATAAAATCCGAAAGTTTAACAAAATAACTACTAAAACATTTGCGGAAAACAACCCTTAGAAAATGAAAGTCATTGTACCGAAACTCCAATTAACTAACAAGTCTAAGAAAAGGGGACGCAGCCCCGAAAACTAAACTAAACACCCTAAACAAATAGTCTGAGTCTGAAAAGAGTGGACTTAAACAAGAGAGATCCATGGCAGCCTAAAAGAACTGGCTCACCCTTGAATTCGATCATGCTCAATAGTCATCTAGCTGAGGTCTGTCAGTAGCCACCTGAAGATGCCCTGTACTCAACAAAGAAAGAGCAAGTGTAGTATCAGTACACAACCATAGTGTACTGGTAGGATAACACGGCCACTCCCATAAGCACAATACACACAATCAATCACAACATAATATTCATACATATATTGAAAACAGTGCAGTCATCATTTTAGAGCAACATACCGTCTTCTATTATCAATGACTAGTAGACATAACATAACAATCACAATAGTTTTCTGATGGAACCCACACCCAAACTATTAGTGTGTCGGAACGTGACACTTGATCCAATGCATGTGTTAGAACGTGACACCTGGTCCAACGTATGTGTCAAAACGTGACACTCGATCCAATGTATGTGTCGGAACGTGATACCCGATCCAAAATAACCAAATGAGCCCAAGTCTGAAAACCCATAAACAGAACAGGACAATCACAATATACGTGGGTGACTATGACTGACTCTCTAACTGGGGTAGAAACATGGATGGGGGGCATCAGGCACATCAGAAACTGCATCAAATCCCAAGGCAAACTGAACTGACACGTATGAATAAGTAGAACCCGGATCAAATAAAACAATACTCATTCGGTCACAGACCAGAATAACACCTGTGATCACTGCATCAGACACCCTCAACCTTGGTCTTGCCCGCAAAGGCATAAAACTGAGCACTGTCATCTTCACGGGCAACCTCCTTGCCTGGAAGCACTGCTCTCCTACTTGAATTACAGTTTCCCCGTCCTCCACGGCCTCACTGATTTCCTCCTCATATGTCAGGTTCTCCACAATTGTAACACACATAATAACTTAACCAAGTAAGTATCGATGCTATTGTAGTAGTCGTATCATGACCCTCTTTGATATACACTCAATCAAGGAAATCGAAGTATAGATTCTAACCTCAATTGTCGCAAGATAATTTCATCATTTACTAAGAAACCCATACATGTTATGACAACAATACTAAATGCATTTTCCAAAGTAATGGTGTTCAATATCTAGCCTTCCCTTACAAAACTTTTTGAATGTTGTCACCTTGGAAAAATCTTTTGACTTCACCCCCTTCTGCCTCTGTCACAAAATCAACCACTTCCTGAAAAGATTTTGCTAAAACAGCCACCTATAAGCTTGAATCTGCAAATCTGACCTTAATCCCTTCATAAAATGATGAATTTGCTCTTTTAGACTGAAGCAAAGTGGAGTACCATATTTGGATAAAACACAAACTTTTGCCTTAAAGGCTGCAACAAATATATTATGTTGTTCTATATACATGAACTCATCTCTTCTCCTATCCCTCAATGTTGAGGGTATATACTTCTCCATACAGAAGGCTATAAAAATTTTCCCAAATCATGAGTAGTGCATTTACTAGTTAGCACTCAACATGAGACCACCACCACGTTTTGGTGTCTCCCTTGAACTGGTATATCATAAACTCAACGCCAAATCACTCTACCTTATCCATCTTATGAAGCAACTCATGAAAATCAACAAAGAATCATAAGAATCTTTAGATTCAATACTCATGAAGAATGAAGGTTTCAACCTTAAGAACATAATAAAACCTCATGTTTGTCACTAGTCATTGCATGCCCACATTGAATCGGGAAACATGCATTTTTGGAAGGACGCATCCTCTTTTGCTAGTGTTGGTGTTACCACTTCTATTGCTCTAGTTCTGACCATAGAGTTAAGGAGGAAAGATACTAATTTGTATCACCTAGATACCAATTGTATTCAAGTAATAGCACGAAGAAAGAAAGAAATAAGTTTTCCTAAAGTCCTATAGCCTCACGAAGAAAAGTACAAACGTCTCTGTATTGTTCTGCAAGACTCTACTAGACTTATTTTGGTACAATGAGATCAACGAACCTAGGGCTCTAATACCAACTTTGTCACGACCCAGACCATCGTAATTGGCACCCACACTAACCCTCCGGTGGGAAAACCATTACTACAACCCAACTAAAAAACTTACCAAAAAACTAGGCATTCAAAGATACGAAAGCAGTTTTAAATGTCTAAGAAAATATGGAGTTCCCATAAACTCCGAAAGTTAAACAAAATAGCTACTAAAACATTTGTGGAAGACAACCCTAGAAACTGAAAATCATTGTACCAAAACTCTGATTAAGTAACAAGTCTAAGAAAAGGGGCGCAGTCCCGAAAACTAAACCAAACACCCTAAACAAATAGCCTGAGTCCAAAAAGAGTGGACTTAAACAAGAGAGATCTATGGCAACCTGAAAGAACTGGTCACCCTTGAATCCGATCACGCTCGATAGTCACCTAGATGAAGTTTGTCAGTAGCCGCCTGAAGATGCCCTATACTCAATAAACAAAGAGCAAGTGAAGTATCAGTACACAACCACAGTGTACTGGTAGGATCACGCGGTCACTCCCATAAGCACAATACACATAAGCAATCACAACATAATACACATACATATACAAAATACAGTTCAGTCATGATTTTAGAGCAACATACCATCTTCCATTATTAATGACAAGTAGACATAACATAGCAATCACAATGGTTCTCTCATGAAACCCAAACCCAAACTGTTAGTGCGTTGGAATGTGACACTCGATCCAATGCATGTGTCAGAATGTGACACACGGTCCAATGTATGTGTCAGAACGTGACACCCGATCTAATGTATGTGTCAGAACGTGACACTCGATCCAATATATGTGTTGGACTGTGACACATGATCCAATCAGCACAACCAAAATCACCATCACACCCATAATGAACAATACTCATAGTCATATAATCAAGTAATGGGTTCATGGCATGCAATT
Organism: Solanum stenotomum; assembly: GCF_019186545.1. NCBI lineage: Eukaryota > Viridiplantae > Streptophyta > Magnoliopsida > Solanales > Solanaceae > Solanum > Solanum stenotomum. Next base: position 50,554,476 of record NC_064282.1, read on the forward strand.
GTTCATACACATATACTCATTGCATTAGATTTGATTTGCATTCCTTATTCTCATACATGCATGCATACAATGAAGCAATTACCAACATATATTGCACAAACAAGAAATCGAACCTTCACCTATCTTGAAACCAAGCTTGAATCCTCCTAAGACTCTCGAGCCTTCCCTTTCCAGATTCTTTCCGCTTGTTCTTGGTCTAAACACAAGTAAATTATGAAAGGATCAATAATTAAGGTATAATTTACCCGGATTATGACAAACCCAGTAACCTAAGACCAGACCCATGATCTTAATATGCATCTAGGGCTTTTTCCATAATTAACTTCAGGACAAAACCCTTCCCCAATGATATTTACCCAGGAATCTAAGTTCTACGGTTCGAAAAATGGATTAGGGAGTAAAATCCTTACCTTTAGCACTAAAAGTCGTGGAAAACTGTCAAGAAATCATCCTGGGTCGTCTCTTAGCTCTCAAAGATGAAATTTGCAGAAAAATAACAAAATTGGGGTTTTTCCCCAACTTAAGGTGCGACTGGCTCACTGAGCAGACCCCATCCCGCCATAGCGTCCCCTCCCTGGCAGCTTGCACGGAGGCAGAGAGTCAGAATTTGAGTTCCAAACTCCCATTTCTCAACACACCTTTAACCCTTGACGTTCAAAAACTACTTGTTCACGCTAAGATCAGTTTTGAGAGTTCTACTCACCCGAATTCGATTCTGTAAAGCCGTACGGGCTCCCTGACGTCTTGGCTATCCACTCATGTAATCAAATTCATAATTAACTCTCTCGCTCATACTAGATTTCCCTAGACCTCACCTGACTCAAATTTCGTCCAAATCTGGACTAGGCTAAGAATTCCCAAGTCACTACTCAAAAGTTTTTTGGACCAAATTCTTTCCACATTGGCTTTTCCATAATGACGAAAAAGGTCGTTACAACCCCGAGCCCAGAAAATTTGATGAATTTTCTTCTTCATTTTTGGTCCTAACTCATCTAGAATAGATTGGTTTCTTCCAAACTCTCTTTGATTCATAAAGCCAACACAAATAATCAAAACCCCATTAAAATTCTATCAAGAATCGCTACTCATTCGCAAAACCCTCAAATCAAGAACTCAACAAGACTCCATTGTTAAGGAATGAAGCTAAAACCTCAAGAACTTCATCAACAATCTCAATACAACTATTTCAAGAACGAGTTCTTCAAAGAATTACATGTGTGGCATGTGGGTGAACAAACCCAACACTATGAGACACATACATACCTCTAAGAACACTTGTTCTTGGCAAAATCATCAAACCTTGAATGAACGCTTGAAACCTTCTTATTTTTCTCCTGTTGAAATCCTTCTCTCAACCCTAAGTATTCAGGAATGAATGAAATGGATCTCAATAAGTTTTGACCACTATTTGGGTGAGAAAAACGTTTAGGCCTAGTGGGGGTAAGGAAAAGACTAAAATACCCTTCCTTAAAATGGATGAAATGCCTTACTAGAGATGTTTCACTCAAATGGATGCTAACTTATTCATCCAAGCTCGGAATTTAGCAAACTTAGTGGTGTTGGAAAGAGGACTCAAAGACTTTCGATTTGATATGTAATGGGCCACTTAACTCCTTGTGTGCAGAAAGTAATGGTCGTTTGAAGTTGACCCAAACTAAGAACTGAAGTTTTACTTGTACGAATCTCTAGTTGACTTTTCAAAGTATGAGATGTTACAATATCTCCCCCTTGGGAACGTTCGTCCACAAATGATATCACATTAAGCCAAAAGGTGTAACATCTCGGTCTTAGAAAGGGAAAATTTTAGAAAGAACCAAATAGGAAAAAGCGAAATTGAGATTTGTGCAAGTTAGACTTCAATTGTGAGTTTCTGGTCAACTTCAAATGACCATAACTTTCAGCACCACGTGATTTAGGTTGCCCTTGAAATATCAAATGAAAGGTCATTGAGTCCTCTTTCGAACGCCGTTGAGTTTGCTAAATTTTGAGTTCGGATGAGGGAGATATGCCCATTTGAGTTTAGCCTGTCCGATTAAAGAAATTCCTCTAAATTAAGAAGGGATATTTTTTCTCTTTTCCTTACCCCATTAGCTTTAAACATTTTGTTTACCCAAATAGGGGTCTAAATTGATTGAGATCTTTTTTCACAATACTACACACGCTTAGGATTTTAGAGAGAAGTTAAAGAGGACAAAAAGTAGAAGTTCAAGTGTTCGTTCAAGATTCTTGCGATCTTCGAGGAATTTTGCCAAGGATTTGACCGTTACGAGGTATGTAAGCTTTCATAGTGATGGGTTCATTCACCCTCACACCAATCATGAGTTTCCCATTCAAATTCGTTCATAAGATTTTGTATATTGAGTTTCTTGATGATTTTTCTTGAGGTTTCGTTCTTAAATCTTTAAAATTGGAGTATGATGAGTTCTTAAGGTAATGGCTATGAGTTTGAGGATTTTTATTGAGTATATTTAAGTAGGTTTTGGTTTACTTATGTGGGGTATACAAATTTAAGAGAGTTTGGAAGAAATCAATCAATTCTAGGTGAATTAGGGCCAAAAATAGAGAAGAAAACTTCATCGGAAAATTTTGGGGAGGGAATGGCGCAACGGCCCACGGATGTGGTAGGAGGGCTGGAGCTCCACGCGTGCAGTGCGCTAGGAATGCGCTGAAGTTGATGTGGGGCTGGCGCCCTCTGCCAAGGTCGCCTACCACCGTTCATTTTACGTTGTTTGTTCCGTTTAAGTTCTTTTAAAAAGTATATTTGCTCTCTTCCTGATTATAACTATCCAAACTACATCTAATCAAGGAGAAATCCTATATATCCAAATCATATTTATTGAATTCATATTTCAAAGTCAATATAGAGATAAGAGTAAAGTTCGAGGGAGTCTTTTTGAGTCATTTTGAGAAGTCTTTTGCAAACTTTTAAAATTATTTTTAAGACTTGAGTACTTGAGTATGAGGATGAGGAGAGTTGAGTTCATCTTTTTAAAATTAATATAAGGGAACTAAGTATTCCCAAGAGTAAATGTTTATACATTTAAAATGAGAGGAAACTTCGATTCCCAAATGAGTTCGTCAAGAGTTTTGAGCACTATCTCTTTTAAGAAAATCTTTTGAGTAACAATCTCAAAGTTTGAGGATGAGGAAATATTTTTAAACATATGAGCATGAGTTATATTATTGGGAGTAGTATTGAGCACCGATATGGGGACGATTTCAGACAACTCAAAGTCCTCATAAACCATGTATGCCAACATGGGAAAAGGGTTACTTTTTAGATGACTCCTTATTGCTTTTAAGCATAGCTTAGTGGATCCACATAGTTGATGATGTCGTATACTCCGGAAAGGATAGGACAGTTCTGGCAACGTGGGCGAGACAATTTATCATCACATAGCTCATACTGATGGTTGTCAGTTAGAGAATTTCCCAAATAAGAGTAAAAGAGTTATTATTTTATTTTTAAATACAATGAGTTATTATCTACTGTTTTAAAAGCTTTCTTTATAATGCATCTCTATTGTTGCTGTTAAATTGAACTGAGTTGAGTATTTCTGAGTTTGATAATCCTTCAGTTGAGTTGAGTTTAGATGAGGTGAGTATATTCTTCCCTTTTTATCAGTTCAAGATTATCTTTAAAACACTTGTGAGATACTTTAGAAGTAACCTTAGTTCATTATTATGGGAAGTTCACCATTAACTAACATAAAAAATGTGAGCTATAACATTGATTCGAATGTACTCCTCCAACATTAAAAAGAGAGTGTCCTACTTTCTAAGGTAGGACCATGAGTCTGACCTAAGGTGGATCCATTAGATAATGTTTATCGGAGACAACATCCTATGGTGGCACATAGTTATGGATAAGGAGATTGCTACTAGAGACCCAACCTCTAGCAATAGGAGAGCCTCCATCTCAATATCCTATCGGTGCTAAGTATAAATCCCAAGAAATAGTCATTAATCATAATCATATTATCATCCATGGAAAAGTACTATCAAGCTAATAATTCAAGCTAGAAACATCATAGAGTAGCTCTTTAGACCATACGTGAGAAAACCTTTCACCATCCATGATCTTTTCATAATAGCTTTATAAATCCCGTAGTCATTAACTTCATAGTAAAAGTGTCGTACTACTAATGGAAATAGATTTTAAAGCTTTATCTATAATGATTGATGGCACATCGGACACCATATTAATCAAGACCTAGTTTCAAAAAATAGCCCAAAAATATTAATGGCAAATCTAGATGTCGTTCATGTCATGTGGACAAGCTTCATATAACATATAAATACCTTCATCTATAATATAACTTGATTCATAAACATTGCTTTCATAAAACATCCATAATTTACATAAAAATCATATTTTATAGTTCATAAGTTTCATCATGTGTTCATAGTCAAAAATCATAGATCATACATGTGTTCATATGAATTCAACTCAAAACCATGTAATTACTTTAGTTCATGCATAAAAATATAGAAAAAAATCAATTGAATCAAAATTGAAAAGAACACATAAAGATTGAATAAAAACCTAACTTTGAATTGAGAACCTAACTTGTAAGACTTGGAGAATTTAGGAACCCTATGGAGGAAAGTACTCCATATGTGAATACTAACATATCTTAGAGAAAAATTCCCAAATTCTATGGTGAAATAGAGTTATTGAAGTCAAACCTTAGCTTTTTCTTCCTTAGCCTTAGAGAGAATTTTGCGGAAGAACTTGGAGGGAAATTTGGGTATTAGGTGAATGATTTAAATTGGGTAGTTTTAAGACTTAATTCACTTATATAGGTCTTGAAATAGGGGTTAAAATGACATATCTTAGGTACCAAACACATAGGGAAAGACCAAAATGACCCTATCTTAAAAAGTGGCAGGTGTCCAAAAAGGACCCTTAAATTGTTCGTATAGGGTTGAACGGCCCGTTTATGGTCCTCAAAAATTTTTCCAGCCTTTAACGGCTGGGACACTTACCTTAACAGTCAGTGGACCCCTTTCATGAACCGTTTAGGGTTAGGTGAAGGGTCTCTTCCTATTTTTTAGGCATGTGGTCCTGCCCATTAATCCACTTTTAACTTATTCAAAGTCCGAGGTGTAACAATAAAGCTGGCCAAGAAGGCTTCTAAGAACTCAACCCATGACACTGAAGTCAACCCAGCTGGTCTAATCTATAAATTTGAACGCCACAACTGCCTAGCTGGCCTTTCAAGATGATAGATAGTGAAGTAGGCCCATCTCGTTTCCACTAGTCCTATTGTATAAAGCTACTCACAGAGTAGACAAAACTCGTGGGAATTCTCCCTAATAGACTATAAAGCCTTGAAGATGAAAATTTTAAGAACAATCTGAGTATCTTCTGCTGCTTTAACAGCATAACTCAATCTGCAATAATTGGCTAGGCAGTGCTGGTGGCAACTCGACTCGTGGAGCCATTGTTGCAGGTCCATCCTATAGTGTTGGTACCACTAGATCTAGGGACTACTGCATGCCCCCAACACGTCCAATAACTAAGTGATAGTCGTATGTATAGCTCACGATCCATTACTAGTTGTGGTGGTGGCTGGGTTGGTCCCATCCCCACCAACTTTAAAGGAATACTAGCGTCTCGAGGCTCCGCCACTAGTTCTAAAGTCCTCCCTCTTTCTGATTTTGGTGTTGCAACCCTCACTTGACCTTGAGGTCATCCTCTATGCCTAGCTACGGTTCAATCTATGGATCGGGTGTATCTCCCCTACCTTTTGAACTGCGTGTGTGAGCCATCCAACAATAGAGTGAAACATGTGAGATTCCAAGAAACCAAAAAGACACAACGAATGGCAACCTTAAAAATGAGATAATATTCCTAAAGATGTCTCACAACTCCCCAAAGATAGAATTTAGACATCTTTGCATCGATCTGTAGGACTCTATTAGACACTAGCTCTGTACAAGCAACACCAGTAAACCAGGGGCTCTGTTACCAATTTGTCACGACCTAAAAGCTTGAGTCATGATAGCACCTACTATATTCCACCAGTAGGCAAGCCAACATGTAACCTAGAATGAATATTGGAAACAAGCATACAAGGTAGACACAGCAAATATAGGAGATACAAGATATAAATATTAAAGGAAACAACAAAAGATATGGATGGAAGCTACTATAAATTGAAATCAAAAGAGATCTAGCCCAAAACCAAGTAGTCACGTGTATAGACCTACTACGAAAGAGTACACATCCAAATATTATACCTAAACCAGATAGACTATTTGAAAATACAAAAGAAGATTAATAGCTATAATCGAAAAAGACTGATCCAGGACTCCAAAAGCTTACCCTCATCTTCGAATAATCCTGCAACAGGCTCGATATCAGCGCTGGTGACTGGTGACTGGTGCCTAGACCTGTATCAGAAAAACAGATGCAGAGTGTAGTGTACGTACCAAAACAATAGGTACCCAATAAGCATCATAAGCCAACTAATCTTGAAATGAAGACAATAATAAAAAGCAGGAAATAACACTAACGAGAGGTCAAACGAGTAGAATGTTAACAAACGTATTATAGGAATGCACATGATGCTAGGAAATGATGGAAATAAAAGTAATCTAACTATCAAAAGCCTTACTGGACCCCATAATCCAGAAGGTACAATCATGCGTAGTTCAAAATAAATTACCCGAACGGACCCTATAACCGGATGAGTATGCAAAATAGCTACAACTATTAAGTGTGAGAATTAGTGAATACAGAATTGGAGAGTGCATGGGCTGAACCTTAAAACAAAAAATTAGACACCCAAAAAAAAAACACAGTAAAACCATGCCTATATGATTCAACTCAACGAAGAATAATATCCCCGAAACTTGGAATACAGTTGAAGATCATGTGCCCGGACCTTGAATCTGCTACTATAAGAGTGGTGTGCCAAAACCTTGAATCTACGGCAATAGAAACGGCCCAGGAAAAATCCTATATAAAAAAATCATCATCATAGGGCTGTCGTGGATCGGCGTCCAACCCAAAGTTGCCAACGAACAACTCCAAGCCCGAACCAAATCCAACCCTAAATCATCGAACAAAGCCCAAAATTACCACAGAAAAACACTAGGGATGTAATAAAAAGGGAATTATGAATGACAGTTCATCGGAGCTGAGTAAATGCCTAGTTAAGGCTCACACTATAAGACTCAAGTCTGCTACATTAGTTTAGAGGGATTTAAGTCGTATGAAGCAACGTCAGAGAATTCATTGTCCTAGCGGCTCTAAAACCTCAGTCCAAGGCAATGACTAGCTTACACCTAGACTAAGGCCAAGAAACTACCAATGCTCACAACCAATTATGAATTATAATCACAAGGTAAGGTATGATTATAAAACAATAATTAACATGCTAACAATCCTAGAATACCCCAACTACCACCTAAGGCATTATTTTCCACAAGTAAACATGGATCAACTACCCATAATTATGTGACCAAGCAAAGGATAATATAAGGCATATAGAAATCTCGACAATAAGATAGGCATGCTCAATTTACCCGAAAAGTACCTAAACTATGCCTAAAAACATGGATTCTAATAACTTAACGTGAAACAACCTGAAGTTCTATCCCAATGCTAACTAGTCAACATGAATTCTTAAATGCAAGCTCCATCTAAAGTTGTAAGTTGTAGCCTACCTCAAAAGTAGATCGCTCATGCTCCTGATTCACGCTTCTGGGACTTTTCCTTTCCGTAATTCCTCTGATAGCTACCATGCTATCAAAAACACCAACACAACTTCAATACAAACATTTTTACACCAAAAACAAAACACCCAAAATTGCATAAAATGGGAATGTGAGACACAATCTGCAAATCCCAAAATTGACTCCGTCTAAAATCCAAATCATTTTACTAAGGATGTGTCCCAAAATGGGACATAAATCAATGCTCAAAAGAGGTATAAATAGCTCACGCACCAATCTCATACAACAACTGCTATTAATGGAAAAAGAGGGGTCTAAGGACACTAATTTACCTCCAACGCACTCACAACACCTACGCAAAGGTCCCAACGCAAACCCCTAACACTTCTAACACTTCCCATCAAGAAACACCAATATCCCAGATAAAATGGGCTTGAAAGACCTCAAATCAATTTCAAAACAATCAGCAAAAAAACCCAAAAATGACCTTAACTACTTGTAGGTGCCATTAAAGTTATAACTTATGCCACTTAGGCGGCATCGCAAAAGTGAAGTTGGACACTAAACCGGCTGGACACGCATTCTATCCACAGCTTAAGCTGCACAAGATTTAGGAAATCCAGGGCCACTAAAGCGACTACCCCTCGCTAGCCTCACTGGCTAAAGAGGATACCTGGCAGCCAAAGCAAAGGTTGCTTAAGATATATTAGGGCCACAAAAGTGGAAGCACCAGTATGAGGCCCTAGAAAATTTAATAAAGTCCCAGAAATCTCCACTCGAGTGCTCGAGATTTTTTTTGAACTTCGTCCATGCAAACGAGATATGATACCCCACTGAACTTGGCAATATAGACTTGACAGAAAAGTCGAAACTTCCAACCGAGGTCTTCTTGATAAAAATTGGGTCTCATACCCAAAATCTGTTTTAAGGAAACTTTTATAAAGGGGCTTAAAATGAGCCTAGAAGCCTCGGGATCTGCACAAAACATCCATCGAGACCAAAATCAACATTTTGGAGATAATGGAACTGGCATAATTGCATTTTGAGTCCAGTATCCTGAATTTTTTATCGAAGTCAACTGATCAAGTTCTAAAAACTCTAAAATACTAAAACTTGCATAGAATCCAAACGACCAGGTGATCGAACTATCAGTCCCAGCAAGTTATAAATAACTTTGAGTCACTATAGGAACTCTCTAAACAACGAAGAGAAGAAAATAAAAGTAAAATTACTTAGAGGATCATTAAATGAGGCCACTTGGGAAATCCAATCAGACATGTGTAGCAAGTATCCCAGCTTTTCACTAAGTCGGGTAATTATTGCCTTGTTTTCCTTTTTAGTATATTCGAGGATGAATGGTTGTTTAATTTGTATCTCATGTAATGACCTATCCAATTTTTATGGATGTTTAGGGTCGTAGTACTCTGGTTATTTACTGCCATTGCGAGATTAGACTCACCATATTGAGGAAGTTGTTACCATATTCGGTCTTTTTTAGAAATGAGGTGATTGTTAGAGCAGATTATGTGAGGCATATTGCGCGTTTAAGTCAAATTTATTCAAGTATATTCCTCATAACCTAGAAAGCAGAACTCATAACCCAGACAGGTTATTTTACAAAGGCTAGAGCAATGTTTCTTCTTTGTGGTAAGTTATAACACCTTAGATTTCAAACCCATGAATACTCAATGTTTGGCATAGAGAAAAGTTCATCAAATTTTTACTACCAGGTTTCCACAAGTATGTTCATGAGTCATGAAATAAATCCAGAAGCCATGAAAACAAATCTTAGTCAAGCCAGTTCCCACGAATGATAGTACGACTCATGAAATAGATGCACAATCCATACAATCAATCATGAAAAAGATCAAAGGTCTTCATTCTAAGTCCCAGGGTCTACAAGTGCAAGACTAACTATTACTTTAATGGTATGACTCATACCATGGATTAGTAGAGATGCCCAGGAACCACAACTAATAGTACAAGTCATACCTTAAGAGTACGATGTGTACTAGGAGTTGTGGAAAAATTCACAAACTTCCCAAATTCTTCTCATGACCACCAATGACACCACAGGTCGTAGGTTGATAGTACTACATGTACTTCAACCTATGGAAAGGTCTGGTGGTCAACCCATGCTTCATGATAGTCAGTACGACTTGTACTTTCATAGTATGGCCAGTATGTTGATCAGTGGAAAATATCAAATGCTCACATACTCTTCTTAGGAAACCATGAATTATACCAAGACTCATGGCATCGAGGTACGGCTCATACAATAACTTGTAGGTTTCTTAATCTTTTCCACTCTTTTAACTCCTAAACCATGATATATTAGCCTATATGAAGTGTGGTTAAAGGGAAACTAGTTGAATTCAACTCCTTATTTACACCTAATTCAAAGAAAATCAGATCAGTTACGCTTTAAGTTCTCTCAAGAAAGAAATTAGGGTTCTTCATCTTTAAGCGTTAGTTGAAGAATTCTATCAAGTGTTTACTTTCCAAGAATTAGGGATCTGATCAATGGGTATTCTTTAACCTATTGAGTCCCAAAAAAACTTTATTCATCAAATAATTAATTCTATAGTGCCTAGGGTTCCAAACAAATACATGAATTACATCATATGTCATTTTTTTCTTCACAAATAGTCCATGAAGACATGATTTTACCTAAAATTCAATACTGTATATAGATTTTTTCACGAGCCCTCAGAATAGGGAAAATTCACGTTCTTGAATATCTGTTGATTAAATTGCATATTTTATTCAGGATAATAGAATAATTTGTCACGATCAGTTGGAAATTCAATTTTTTAGTCCCACTTATATTAGATGCTTTCAAATAAAAGTGTATATTAGTTTAGCCTCAAAATTTTGTACTATTAAGTTATCATGTATTATTAGTATTATTAAGTTGGGGTTATTACTAAGCAATGTGAGGATGTATGTATGGAGGCTTACTCATCATTTTTAGGGTAAGAACTTTAGTATAAATCCATAAGTCTAAGAACTACATTTCATCATAGGTTAGAAGGATCACACGTCAGTGTAGGATTGACACCTTAAGCTTTTTAGACATCAGCATAATGGATCCACTCAATCAGTGTTCTTAGCCTTTGCAGGGTATAATATGCCCTTCCAGATGGGGTGCAAGTTGGACTCCATTTAACTCAAACTGAATATTTCAGTATCAATATCTCGCACAGTCTAGTCTTAGATTAATTCATGACCTTGTACTTTGCTTATTTTAGTTAAATCTGTATCAATTGCATGTTCTTACTTGGTCATTGCATCAACTTTTATTAGTTTCATATTCAATTCAAGATCTCAGATTGATCATGTTTAGCATGCTAGATTATAGTGCATATCTCACATACTCAATATATTCAAAGTACTAACTGCATACCTTGTTGTGCTATATTTTTTTAATAATATTGGTTCAAACGCTCAGTATTTAGCTCATCAATAGTAAGATTTCCAATTAGCTTAGTAGCAGTGTCAGTAAGACTTCATCTTTCGAGGAAACCCTTACGTTTATTTCATTTACTTACTCTTTCAATTTTCAACTAGTTCGAGTTAGCTAGGGCTTGTCCCACTTTAGTAGTGTCTTTCTAATAGTCAAATAGCATTTGTAGCTTTCTACTTCATTTAGAATTTCCATTTATCTTTTTAGATCATTTTGGATTACTTATACTGTTATTTCAAATTCTTCATATATGTATCAATGATTATACATAACTATTTTTGTCATGCTAGATCATTTGTTAGTTTGGGGTCACTTATGACTCTAGGCATTGGTTACAACTCTCCTATAGTTTCAGATTATAATATCAGTCTTCTCCACAACCCTTCCGCCTAATGATTTTGTAACATCATGTAATGAACGAGATGATCTTAATAGTGGATGATGGATTGAAACCCAAAAAAAATCATGAATAGTGGGAAAACTTAGGAATTTAAGTAAGAAGTGGTCGTTTTTATTCTAAGTTGTTAATTTATGCATCTTAGGATGATGTTTACGACTTAATTCTTGTTCATGAAATTGTGAGGAAATAGAGTCTCATAAATTATTCTAAGAGGATTATCGAGTATAGACTCCATCAATTAGGCTTTTGTTATCATTTTAAGACTACTGTATGATGAAATAACCCTTGGTTAATGTATTACACCTTAAGAAGAGGGCATAATAAATTGGCTTTGAATTCAAAACTCATTGTTTGAAGAGTAGATGACTAAATACTCTTGTATTTGTTTTTTTAACTGCTTGATTGATCCATGTTCTTTAATTGAGGTAGGTTATGATTTATCTGGAGTTACGCTTTGATTAGTCACATGTATGTGTTGTGAATCGATAAAGGATACTTGATTGGTCTTTAATCGGGCATAGTCTATAGTTGATATATTTTGGTTGGATAGTTCTTGAATAACATGTGAATTTTTGAAACATGTCTTAATGACTTGTGATTGTGATGTGTACTTGTGATATTCATTGTACTTGTTGGTGTTTTGCTATGAGATAACTAAGCAGAGATGCAACTGAGATATTGAGAAACATAGAATATATACATTATTATGTAGACCAATGTGAGTTTATGGAGAGTGATTGTAGGATGGATCAGGTATCATGCAGATACGGTACATGAATATCTAAGCTCCCTCACATGTCATATAATGACCCTCCAAGTCAATTCCTCTATTTTCCAATCTTTCCAAAATTTAGAGCTTTCTAGTAGAGTCTCTTAGTCATTTATGATTTGCTGGGACTGATAATTTGGTCGCCTGGTCATTCATTTGAGTTATGTGAATGTTTTCATGCTTTAGGGCTTCATAGGTTCGATCGATTGCTTTTCATCAAAACTTTAGATAGATGGGATCAAAATGGAATTTGGATGGTTCCATTAGCTTTGGAATGCCAAGTTTGGCTTAGAAGGACCTCCAATATAGATCACCAAGCTTTCGGGCTCATTTTGAGCCCCTTCATAAAATTTGGCTTAAAATAGAGCTTGGGTGTGGGACCTACTTTTCATTGAGGCGAGCTCAGTTGGAAGTTTCAACATCTCCAATGAATTTTGAATGTTAAATTTGATAGGGTGGCATATATCATATTTGGGTACGAGGTTTTAAATGAATCTCGAGCACCATATCATGGATTTTCAAGTTAAACTAAACCAATTGATGTGCATCAGTTGGTTCAACACCAAACATTTCAGTTCATTCATGCACCTAGGGCCACAATCATGGTGTCTAATGAGCTTGGCATTCACGTTCGTGAGCCAAAGGCCGCATTTCATGAAGTCTTGAGGCGGCTTGTCTTTGCGTTCACAAGCACTGGGCTACATTCGCAAAGGTTAGGGAATCGACCATTCACTTTTGTTAGCCTGGAGCAACGTTCGTGGGCTTGGAGCCATACTCATAAAGGTCAAAGGGTTGACCCACCGCATTCATGGACCTGGCAGCGCATTTGAGAAGGTCACTTTGACTTGTCTTTTAAGTAAAATAATAGTCACGATTCAGCATTCTTGGGAGCTTCAATTTCAATTATTTCAAGTGTGTTGGGTCAACATTCTGCATGGCTTCGTGTTGGAGTGTTCGGGGAAGTGCGGGTAGTGCATATTTGAGGTAATTCTCAACCTGAAGGGACTGTCGTAATGCTTTAATGGTGATTTAATTGTGTTTTTCTTGCATGTTGTTGTTACTACCTTTTCGAGCCTCCAATTGTGTCCCATTTGGGGACATAATCTTAGTATGGTAAATTGGACCTTCTGATGATTTCAATTTTGGGATTCCTAGTGCAGGTCCAACATTTCCATTTTTGGCTCCATTTTGGGTCTATCTCCAATTGTTGCAATTTTATATGTAAACATCTATATTGATGTTTTGACCAATATTTTGATAATATGGAAGTGATCAAAGGTTCTTAGAAGTGGCAAACTCCAGTTTAGTGGATTGGGAGCATGTGTGGTCGGTTTCGAGGTAGTCTATCGTCTACTTTTCTTGATTATTCTCTATTAAATAAGGTTTAGAATGAACTTCATGTGAACTAGAGTTTTATATGTCAGGTTTAGAGACCCCTTCCTTATTTTCATTCTCTTGATTCCAGTAAAAGCTTTCAGCTTGTCTTGGGTGACGGGATCCTTAGCTTAGGATAGTAGTCTTGCTCATAGCATAGTTGATTCCCTTATCCTCCTTAGGATTGACATTTCAGGACTTAGTCTAAGTTGATACATAGATACTTTAGTGTCCTTTAGCGATCCTTATAGTCAAATCTTACCTATGTAGGACTTATTATGGTTCTTGGTACCTTACGTTATTTCCCGGGCCTTAGTTGCTTGTCATAGTCGTAGGTTGTCCTTAGTTAGGTTTCGTTGTTGTCATGTAGCCTGTTTGGGGTAAGGTGTTGATCCTTGAACTATTCCCCATTGATTTGTTGAACTCCTCATTATTTCCTTTGTGTCTTGGGTTTTGGTGAGTCCATTATGATATTATTATTAAGGATGTTGGTATATTGGTGGGCCCAAGTCCTTGGTCGAGGACCAACTGGAGTTCAGGTTAGTTTTCTTGCTCTGGGAGATTGGTAGTATTGGTAGTGTTTATCTAGTTATTTGATTAGTATTGATTAGATGTTGATGATGGCATGCATTGCATGTGACACTTGATTTCACTTGTTTTGTGGAATGATCCCGGTTCATGCAATGGATCATCATTACTAATTTCGAGAAAGTTGTTTTCACATTGATACTCTTTTAAAACTAGTTTTAATTGGATTCATACCACCTTGATCACTTGATAAACTGGTTTTTGAGACATTAGAGGCATCTAGGATGTGCTCATTTTTTGCTTGATCATCTGGCACATCATCGCCCTTTCTCCATACATATTGGCTACTTGTACCTTTGGTACCACGATGGAGAATATTTGGTACCCTGACAGATATATGTACATACTTTGAAGTCCTAGATTAGGACCAGGCAGTGTATATATGCCTTTTGAGTCATGTATGGGTCCCTCTATCTGTGTTACATATTAAACCGGATGAAGGTATCTGCATAGGTCCTACAAAGCTGCAAGGATAGGAGGTAGGTGTATATACTTGGTTGTGTAACTTGGTGATGATGGCTCAACTGGTTACTATTACATTATTCTCTTTCATATGTATTGCCTAACCAATATGACTGGTTGTTTGCACATATTAGTCTTATGAGGGTAGTTGGGTTATGTTCATTGTTTGTACCTTTTGGGCTTATGTGGTCCAGTTAGGTTGTTAATTGTGTATGTTACATTTGCTTAATCGTTAGTTGCTTAAGTGGTTAGTTTTTCTTTATCTTGGTACTCTTTGATTCGTTTGTGGTTTTGTTGAGTAGTGGTGCTACCATGAGTCTTACCTTGGTTAATTGACTTTTGTGGTAGGATCTTATCGTGATTAGGTTGTTGGGCTTGCGCCTCAAGGTAAGTTCCTTTCACTCGAACTCTTACTGAGTGTATTATTTTCCTTCATTCTTGTTACTGATAGTATCATGTTGTATCTCCTCGTTAGATACTTGTGTTGTACTTTCCTTATTTACTTGTTGTTTTTACTTTCTTTGTCTTTGGAGTTGCCAAAGTCCCTCTATGTTGGCTAGGGCTAGTATTTATTTTTCTTTCGAAATAGTTCCACACTTACTGTATTTTTAAAGCCTTGTACTCCTATTTTTTATTAGAAGCTAGACAACTAACTAATACCAAATCTCGGGATTGTCTTGTTAATTATATATATGTGTATCTCTTTCTTTTCCTTTTTATTATTCCTTTCTTAATTTATGTGTTCTTCACCGTGATAGCCCATTGCTTCTAGTTCTGGGATATGGGTTAGACTTACCTACTGGTGGGACATATTAAGTGCCAACACAACCTGAGAAATTGAGTCGTGACATGTCATGACTAGCTGGGCAAGATTAAATTACCTTAGCATGTATGTACATATGAGTTATTGTGTGAGTGACATATGAGATTGATGAGAAATAGAGGCTTAATTATACACAATGGATACAACCGAAAAACAAGTTTCCAATTCTTCAACTCCATAAGAATTCTCATCCCCGTCTTTTTGAATTTCTTTCAACAGTGTATCTGATTTCTATCATTTTTCTAGATTCATGAATTTCTAATTTTTTTGAAATAGCATCAACCAAATCATCAGATGTAGTTTAATCCTTTATAAGAATTCCATTAATTTTATAACCATCGTATATATTTTTGGAAATTCAAATGTTAGAATATATTAACAACATAGTGATATTTGTCATTGTGAATCTCAAATATACTGATTTCGATGAAATTGAATAGTCCACTATATTTAAATTGAAAATGAATTAGATAGTGGAAATAAATTGAATTCTCAATGACAAACAGAATTTAGGAGAGCATTTGAATTTTTTGATCTATTTTTTAGGTTAGGGATACTCCATATCGTCAAATTTTGTTACAACTATGAATTGCTCCTTATTTAATGTGATTTGGTTGTATTCCTTTTTTAAATACCCGAAATAAGGATACTCCTAACTCGCATGTGTCTAAATATATGTATTTGCTATGTCTGATACATATATCTGAAATAATAATACCTTGACGAAAAATGTAATCACAAAAATTGTGATTTAAATGTGTACTTAGGACCAATATTAATGTGTTACAAGTACCATATTCGTTTGCGCAACTCAAAATCATATTAATACCAAAAAATTAACAAAAATATTTATAGTTTATGGTTTTTTAGTAGAAGACATCAAATATAAGTAGAGTTATGAAAATGGGCTAGTCCAGCCCCATCCAGCCCAAGCCTCAAGGGCCAAAAAATTTAATGGGCTAGGATGGGTCGACTCTTCATTTGAAAGGACTTTCAACTAAACAACCAACCTAACCCTAAAAGGGTCGTGGTTTTGTGACTTGTAAAAACACTTTGTAGGTTTTGTCAATCGGCATGGCATCTACATCAAAGAGTTTGTTGTAATAGTTTCAGGTTCAAATTTTCTTCTGCACCAAATAGTTTTAGGCGTTCTTCTTTTCTGTTCGCACATCCTTTCCTTTTAGAAGCTATTGATTTAAACAACTTATATGAATTTGTGGAATCATATCAGAAATTAATGCTTGATAATGATGTCAAGGTAGTAAATTTGGTTCAATTAATAATTGTTCCTTTTTTATTTATGAATGAAAATTAACAAAAGCTTACATTGTTGTTCCAATGCTACGCCAAGTCTAGAAAACCGTATTTGATTGCATATTCCCCTGTATAATTGGTACCACACGAGTTCAGTCGATCCTGGAGTGTAACGACCTGCTCCCGTCGTTATAGAAAAGTCAATGAGAAAAAATTTTGGGCCAGAAAACTTTTTTGGTAGATACTCGGAAATTCCTAGCTTAGTCCAGATATGAACGAAATCTGAGTCAGTGAGGTTTAGGGAAATCTAGTATTGAATGAGAGATCTAAATATGAATTTGATCACTTTCGTAGATAGCTAGGACGTTAAGGAACTCGTTATTGATATCCTTTGAGAGGGCGTAACGTCGCGGTGACTCAGTTTTAAAAGAGTTGAAAGAATTTTTAAAAGGGCAAAACGGATAAAAGGGAGTCATCACCTAATTATAGAAAAACTAGGAAATCAATTAATAAATTAACTTTAAAATGTCTACGAAACCAATAGATTCTAGGTAAGGGATTCAAGTTATTCCGAAGGGAAGGTATTAGGCATCCTTCGAAATCCACAATTATGGGTTCCGACTGAATTCATTTTTTCAAATTAAGGATTAGATAAAAACAAATATACAAGTATAATAAACATGTGATATACACAAGTAATAAAATCAAATAATAATGTAAGAAACGGCCTAAGGTTTGCCTAACATCAATATATACAAGATAATGAATAAAGAGTATAATTCGAACTTCATTCGAATAGCTTCAATGGGAAGAAACTCTATGTACATGTAAAGAAACTTAGTAAAAGTGAGTAATGCATAAACATGCATAAAAATAAATGAATCAAAGAATAACTTCAAAATAAAAATCCGTCTTATTAACATTGGAAGCCTTGAAAATCGATGGTAATTTCTTCATCGGCCAATTTCAACAAATAAAGAATATAAACTTCACTAAATTTTCGTCTTTTAAAATGGGAAGGCCTCCAAAGCAGACGGAGAGATATTTTCTCATTGGCCAATTTTAATATACTATTTTCAAACGCAAAATTAATATAAACTAACCAAAAGTAAAACAAAGAAATATCCAACAAATCTCAATTTTTAAGAGAATATATAAGATCAATCTAAGCAAATAAGAAAATAACAAGACTACACAAAACTGCTAAATGAAACAATCACAAGTTATTAAACAAAAAATAATAAACATAACATAATTCAAAAGTGAAAAACAAAGTCAACAACAAGATAAGAAAGAACAGCAACCAATAGTAACAATATAACAGAGACCGAAAAGAAAAGGAACCATTTACCAACTTAAATTTCAGCTATATTAATATCTATTTGAAAAGCCTAATAACTTAAAATATTAATAAGAAATGTGTTCCACCAAGTAAAAATAACAACAAAAAGAACCTAAAACTCGAGCTAAGCAGATCACCAACAAAACTGAAACGAACTAATTTGAACATGGAGAAATTTCTGCCAGATCTAAAAAAATTAAACGATGGTGGCCGGAATTTGAACCCCTCCTGCCAGATTTTAATGAGTAACAGATAACATTTAACAAAAATCAAACATATTAGAGAAGAACAAACAAAATAAATAGAGGAAGTAATGATAAAAATCGTGCAAAAAAAGGAGTCGGGGAGATCTGTGTTACCGAAATGATGATGGCGACAATTGTTTGCTGTTGAACGGAACCTCTGTTCGCCGATAATGGTTGCTGGGTTTGTCGGAGAAATAGAGTAGGGAGGTACCACTGGCTGTGTGAGTATTGGTTTTTTAAATAAAGAAATTAAGAAAATAACATAGAAAGACTTTGAAAGAAAAAAATACTGCAAATAGAGTAGGGAGGTACCACTGGCTGTGTGAGTATTGGTTTTTTAAATAAATAAATTAAGAAAATAACATAGAAAGACTTTGAAAGAAAAAAATACTGCAGTATTATCAAATAAATTATTTTATTAATAATTCAGAGACTTGTATTTATAGATATAATTCCTAACTAAAAATAAAAAATAAGATACTAACTTATCAGTTTAATTCAAATAACAAATAAAAAAAATTAACTCCTATATATAAATCAAATAGGACTCTAATGACATAATTTAAAAACCCTTAAAATAGCTAACTGTTTTATTTCTACAATATCCTGAGACATTTTCAACACTCCTTCTTGGATCAGGATTGTAGATTGTAGTCTCATCTGAAATTGACCTTGTGAACAAATCTGTTAATTAATCCTTTGTCTTGCAAGACTTGTGTGCATCTTCTGTTGGATTAAATGAGAAGCTCTTACCTCTCATTTTAACTTGTAAAATCTCTTGCTTAGTAGAATCAAAGATTCGACAATATTTGTCTCCAAATAATAATTTAAATCCTTTTTCTATTAACTGATCAACACTAGACAAACTTTATCAATAGCAGGCACATAAAGAACATCTAAAATTATTTTTGTACCTAAAGTTGTTTTAATTGAAACAGACCCTTTTCCTTTTGCGGAAATACAATCACCATTCCCAATTCTGACTTTCTTATTTTCCATAGGAATGAACTCTTTAAAAATATTTCTTTCATATGTCATGTCGTTTGTACAACCACTATCAATCATCCAAAAATCATATTTTTTTGGTTGAAAAACAAGTTGTCAAAAATAAGTGGTCTTCTTCTTCTTCTCCAGTAGTGACTTGCGCAACTGTTTCATCTGTATGAAATTTGTTTTTACAAATCACAGCTTCATGACCAAGTTGTTTGCAATTCTTACACTGTGCATCTGGTCTTTTCCAACATTTATATGGATGATGTACATTTTTTCCACAATGTTGACAAGGTGGGTAATTTTTCAAAAAATTACCCTTGCTTTGAGTTTTGTGGCTAGCTACTAATGCTCCTTCAATCATGACATCTTACCTAATAAGTCTTCTTTGTTCCTGAGCCTACAAAGAATTTTACAATTCTGCCAAGGTAATTTTGGATAGATCTTGTGTGTTTTCCAAGATAGTTATACATGCTTCATATATTTCGAGCGTTGTAACAAGAATTTTTTCAACAATTCTTGTATTTTTGAATTCAATGCCTAGTAATCTTACCTTGTTGACAATATCAAGCAATCTGTTAGAGTATTCCCTGACTGTGTCTGACTCTTTCATTCTTTGCAATTCGAATTCCCTCATTAAATTTAATACCTTCATTCCTCATATTCTTTTCAGATAATTATAAATATCTTTTGGTGATGTGAGAGTCATAATTTTTGTGAAAACAGTTGTCGAAACAGTAGCAATCGAAGTTGTTTTTGCCTTCGACTTAATGATTTTCTTTTCCTCGTAGCTCTTGATCTACGCCACGGTGGAATTATTTGGCAGCGGATTAATCTCATAATCCTCTTCCACGGCTTCCCAAAGATCAAGAGCCTCCAAGTAAGTTTCCATTCTCACAACCTATAGTTGATAATTCTCACAATCAAAAATAAGAGGAGCCATTCGTGAAAAACTATTTTCGGAATTCATTTTTCTACTCACAGGTCCCTCAAGAAAATGTCTCTAGATACCAATTGTTATTTTTTTTAATAAAGAAATTAAGAAAAAATAACAGCGAAAGACTTTGAGATAAAAAATAATGCAGTATTATCAAAGTGAATTATTTTATTAATAATCCAGAGACTTGCATTTGTAGATATAATTACTAACTAAAAATAGAAAAAAAAAAAAAGATACTAACTTTTTAGTTTA
This sequence comes from Solanum stenotomum, assembly GCF_019186545.1. Taxonomy (NCBI): domain Eukaryota; kingdom Viridiplantae; phylum Streptophyta; class Magnoliopsida; order Solanales; family Solanaceae; genus Solanum; species Solanum stenotomum. Next base: position 50,575,067 of record NC_064282.1, read on the forward strand.
ATTCAAATAACAAATAAAAAGAACTAACTCCTAAATATAAGTCAAATAGGACTTTAATAACATAATTTAAAAACCCTAAAAATAGATAACTATTTTATTTCTGCAGTAACTGAGACTATTTTCAACACTCCTTCTTGGATCAGGAATTGTAGATTGTAGTCTCATCTGAAATTGACCTTGTGAACAAATATGTTAATTCATCCTTTGTCTTGTAGACTTGTGTGCATCTTCTATTGGATTAAATGATATGCTCTTACCTCTCATTTCAACTTGTAAAATCTCTTGCTTAGTAGAATCAAAGATTCAACAATATCTGTCTTCAAATAATAATTTAATCCTTTTTCTATTAACTGACCAACACTAAACAAACTTTTATCAATATCAAGCACATAAAGAACATTTGAAATTATTTTTGTACCTGAATTTGTTTTAATTGAAATAGACCCTTCTCCTTTTGCGAGAATACAATCACCATTCCCAATTATAACTTTCTTATTTTCCATAGGAATGAACTCTTTAAAAAGACTTCTTTCATATGTCATGTGGTTTGTACAACCACTATCAATCATCCAAAAATCAAATTTTTTGGTTGATAAACAAGTTGTCACAAATAAATGGTCTTCTTCTCCAGTAGTTACTTGGGCAACTGTTTCATCTTTTTGAAATTTGCTTTTGCAAATCACAGCTTCATGACCAAGTTGTTTGCAATTCTTGCACTGTGCATCTGATTTTTTCCAACATTTATATGGATGATGTTCATTTTTTCTACAATGCGTACAAGGTGGGTACTTTTTCAAAAAATTACCCTTGCTTTGAGTTTTGTGGCTGGCTACTAATGCTCGTTCAATCATGCCATCTTGCCTCATAAGTCTCCTTTGTTCCTGAGCCTGCAAAGAATTTAACAATTTTGCTAAGGTAATTTTGGACAGATCTTGTGTGTTTTCAAATGTAGATATACATGCTTCATATATTACGGGAACTGTAACAAGAACTTTTTCAACAATTCTTGTATCTTTGAATTCAGTGCCTAATAATCTTACCTTTTTGATAATACCAAACAATCTGTCAGAGTATTCCCTGACTGTTTCTGACTCTTTCATTTTCTGCAATTCAAATTTCCTCACTAAATTTAATACCTTCATTCCTCGTATTCTTTCATTTCTAGCATATTCTTTTTCAGATAATTACAAATATCTTTTGATGATGTGAGGGTAATAATTTTCGTGAAAATAGTTGTCGAAACAGCAGCAAACAAAGTTGCTTTTGCCTTCGACTTACTGATTTTCTTTTCCTTGTGACTCTTGATCTAGGCCACGGTGGGAATATTTGGCAGCGGATTAATTTCATAATCTTCTTCCACGGCTTCCCAAAGATCAAGAGCCTCCAAGTAAGTTTCCATTCTCAGAGCCCATAGTTTATAATTCTCACCATCAAAAATAGTAGGAGCCATTCGTGACACAACTATTTTCTGAATTCATTTTTCTTCTCACTGGTCCATCAAGAAAAATTCTCTAGATACCAATTGTTTTTTTTAATAAAGAAATTAAGAAAAAATAACATAGAAAGACTTTGAGAGAAAAAATGCTACAGTATTATCAATGCGGATTATTTTATTATTAATCTAGAAACTTGCATTTATAGATATAATTCCTAACTAAAAATAGAAAAAAAAAAGATAGTAATTTATCAGTTTAATTCAATTAACAAATAAAAAGAACTAACTCTTAAATATAAGTCAAATAGGACTCTAATAACATAATTTTAAAACCCTAAAAATAGATATCTGTTTTATTTCTGCAATATCCTGAGACATATTTTCAACACTTCTTCTTGAATCAGGATTTGTAAGATTGAAGTCTCATCTGAAATTGACCTTGTGAACAAATCTGCTGATTCATTCTTTGTATTGTAGATATGTGTGCATCTTCTGTTGGAATAAATGAGATGCTCTTACCTCTCATTTTAACTTGTAAAATCTTTTGCTTAGTAGAATCAAAGTTTCGACAATATTTGTCTCCAAAGAATAATTTAAATCCTTTTCTATTAACTGACCAACACTAAACAAACTTTTATCAATATCATGCACATAAAGAACGTCTGAAATTATTTTTGTACCTGAATTTGTTTGAATTGAAACAGACCGTTTTCCTTTTGCAGGAATACAATCATTATTTCCAATAATGACTTCCTTATTTTCCATAGGAATGAACTCTTTAAAAATATTTCTTCCATAGATCTTGTGGTTTGTACAACCACTATCAATTATCTAAATATCAGATTTTTTTGTTCAAAAACAAGTTGCCACATATAAGTGGTCTTTTTCTTCTTCTTCTTTAGTAGTGACTTGGGCAACTGTTTCATCTTTTTAAAATTTGATTTTGGAAATAACAGCTTAATGACCAAGTTGTTTGCAATTCTTACACNTTTGAAATTCTTACACCGTGCATCTGGTTTTTTTCAACATTTATAAGGATGGTGTCCATTTTTTCCACAATGCGTACAAGGTGGGTACTTTTTCAAAAAATTACCCTTGCTTTGAGTTTTGTGGCTGGCTACTAATGCTCCTTTAATCATGCCATCTTGCCTCATAAGTCTCCTTTGTTCCTGAGCCTGCAAAGAATTTAACAACTTTGCCAAGGTAATTTTGGACAGATCTTGTGTGTTTTCCAAGGTAGATATACATGCTTCATATATTACGGGAACTGTAACAAGAACTTTTTCAACAATTCTTGTATCTTCGAATTCAGTGCCTAATAATCTTACCTTGTTGATAATACCAAACAATCTGTCAGAGTATTCCCTGACTGTTTCTGACTATTTCATTTTCTGCAATTCAAATTTCCTCACTAAATTTAATACCTTCATTCCTCGTATTCTTTCATCTCTAGTATATTCTTTTTCAGATAATTACAAATATCTTTTGGTGATCTGAGGGTAATAATTTTCATGAAAATAGTTGTCGAAACAGCAGCAAACAAAGTTGCTTTTGCCTTCTACTTACTGGTTTTCTTTTCCTCGTGACTCTTGATCTGGGCCACGGTGGGAATATTTGGCAGCGGATTAATTTCATAATCCTCTTCCACGGCTTCCCAAAGATCAAGAGCCTCCTAATAAGTTTTCATTCTCAGAGCCCATAGTTGATAATTCTCACCATTAAAAATAGTAGGAGCCATTCATGAAAAACTATTTCTGGAATTAATTTTTCTACTCACTAGTCCCTCAAGAAAAAGACTCTAGATACCAATTGTATCTTTTTAATAAAGAAATTAAGTAAAAATAACAGAGAAAGACTTTGAGAGAAAAAATACTACAATATTATCAAAGTGGATTATTTTATTAATAACCCAGAGACTTGCATTTATAGATATAATTCCTAACTAAAAATAGAAAAAAAAAAGATAATAACTTATTAGTTTAATTCAAATAACAAAAAAAGAGAATTAACTCCTAAATATAAGTCAAATAGGACTCTAATAACATAATTTGAAAACCCTAAAAGTAACTATCTATTTTATTTCTGCAATATCCTGAGACATATTTTCAACGCTCCTTCTTGGATCAGAAGTTGTAGATTGAAGTCTTATATGAAATTAACCTTGTGAACAAATTTGTTGATTCATTCTTTGTATTGTAGATATGTGTGCATCTTCTGTTGGATTAAATGAGATGCTCTTACCTCTCATTTTAACTTGTAAAATCTCTTGCATAGTAGAATCAAAGTTTCGACAATATTTATCTCCAAAGAATAATTTAAATCCTTTTTCTATTAACTGACCAACACTAAACAAACTTTTATCAATATCATGCACATAAAGAACGTTTGAAATTATTTTTGTACCTAAATTTGTTTGAATTGAAACAGACACTTTTCCTTTTGCAGGAATACAATCATTATTTCCAATAATGACTTCCTTATTTTTCATAGGAATGAACTCTTTAAAAATATTTCTTCCATAGGTCTTGTGGTTTGTACAACCACTATCAATTATCTAAATATCAGATTTTTTGGTTCAAAAACAAGTTGCCACAAATAAGTGGTCTTCTTCTTCTTCTTCTTTAGTAGTGACTTGGGCAACTGTTTCATCTTTTTGAAATTTGATTTTGGAAATAACAGCTTAATGACCAAGTTGTTTGCAATTCTTACACTGTGCATCTGGTTTTTTCCAACATTTATATGGATGATGTCCATTTTTTCCACAATGCGTACAAGGTGGGTACTTTTTCAAAAAATTATCCTTGCTTTGAGTTTTGTGGCCGGCTACTAATGCTCCTTTAATCATGCCATCTTGCCTCATAAGTCTCCTTTGTTCCTGAGCCTGCAAAGAATTTAACAATTTTGCCAAGGTAAATTTGGACAGATCTTGTGTGTTTTCCAAGGTAGATATACATGCTTCATATATTACGGGAACTGTAACAAGAACTTTTTCAACAATTCTTGTATCTTTGAATTCAGTGCCTAATAATCTTACCTTTTTGATAATACCAAACAATCTGTCAGAGTATTCCCTGACTATTTCTGACTATTTCATTTTCTGCAATTCAAATTTCCTCACTAAATTTAATACCTTCATTCCTCGTATTGTTTCATCTCTAGCATATTCTTTTTCAGATAATTACAAATATCTTTTGGTGATGTGAGGGTAATAATTTTCGTGAAAACAGTTGTCAAAACAGCAGTAAACAAAGTTTCTTTTGCGTTCGACTTACTGGTTTTCTTTTCCTTGTGACTGTTGATCTGGGCCACGGTGGGAATATTTGGCAGCGGATTACTTTCATAATCCTCTTCCACGGCTTCCCAAAGATCAAGAGCCTCCAAATAAGTTTTCATTCTCAGAGCCCATAGTTGATAATTCTCACCATTAAAAATAGTAGGAGCCATTCATGAAAAACTATTTCTGGAATTCATTTTTCTACTCACTAGTCCCTCAAGAAAAAGACTCTAGATACCAATTGTTTTTTTTAATAAAGAAATTAAGTAAAAATAACAGAGAAAGACTTTGAGAGAAAAAATACTACAATATTATCAAAGGGGATTATTTTATTAATAACCCAGAGACTTGCATTTATAGATATAATTCCTAACTAAAAATAGAAAAAAAAAGATAATAACTTATCAGTTTAATTCAAATAACGAATAAAAAGAACTAACTCCTAAATATAAGTCAAATAGGACTCTAATAACATAATTTAAAAACAATAAAAGTAACTATCTGTTTTATTTCTGTAATATCCTGAGACATATTTTCAACACTCCTTCTTGGATCAGAAATTGTAGATTGAAGTCTCATTTGAAATTGACCTTGTGAACAAATCTGCTAATTCATCCTTTGTGTTGTAGACTTGTGTGCATCTTCTATTGGATTAAATGAGATGCTCTTACCTCTCATTTTAACTTGTAAAATCTCTTGCTTAGTAGAATCAAAGATTCGACAATATTTGTCTCCAAATAATAATTTAAATCCTTTTTTTATTAACTGACCAACACTAAACAAACTTTAATCAATACCAGGCACATAAAGAACATCTGAAATTATTTTTGTACCTGAATTTGTTTGAATTGAAACAGACCTTTTTCATTTTGCGGGAATACAATCACCATTCCCAATTATGACTTTCTTATTTTCCATAGGAATGAACTTTTTAAAAAGATTGTTTTCATATGGCATGTGGTTTGTACCACAACTATCAATCATCCAAAAATCAGATTTTTTGGTTGAAAAACAAGTTCCCACAAATAAGTGGTCTTCTTCTTCTTCTACAGTAGTGGCTTGGGCAAGTGTTTCCTCTTTTTGAAATTTGCTTTTGCAAATCACAGCTTCATGACCAAGTAGTTTCCAATTCTTACACTATGCATCTGGTTTTTTCCAACATTTATATGGATGATATCCATTTTTTCCACAGTGCTAACAAGGTGCGTTGAGTTTTGAGGCTGGCTACTAATGCTCATTCAATCATGCCATCTTGCCTCATAAGTCTCCTTTGTTCCTGAGCCTGCAAAGAATTTAACAATTTTGCCAAAGTAATTTTGGACAAATCTTGTCTGTTTTCCAAGGTAGATATACACGCTTCATCTATTACGGGCACTGTAACAAGAACTTTTTCAACAATTCTTGTATCCTTGATTTCAGTGTCTAATAATATTACCTTGTTGACAATACCAAGCAAACTGTCAGAGTATTCCTTGACTGTTTCTGACTCTTTCATTTTCTACAATTCAAATTTCCTCATTAAATTTAATACCTTCATTCCTCGTATTCTTTCATCTCTAGCATATTCTTTTTCAGATAATTACAAATATCTTTTGGTGATGTGAGAGTCATAATTTTCGTGAAAATAGTTGTCGAAACAGCAACAAAAAAAGTTGCTCTTGCCTTCGACTTAATGATTTTCGTTTCCTTGTGCCTCTTGATCTGGGCCACAGTGGGATTATTTTGCAACGGCTTAATTTCATAATTCTCTTCGACGGCTTCCCAAAGATTAAGATTCTCTAAATAAGTTTCCATTCTCAGAGCCCATAGTTGATAATTCTCCCCATCAAAAGTACGAGGAGCCATCCATGAAAAACTATTTTCTGAATTCATTTTTCTACCCACTGGTCCATCAAAAAAAGTCTCTAGATACCAATTGTTTTTTTAATAAAGAAATTAAAGAAAAAATAGCATAGCAAGACTTTGAATGAAAAAATACTACAATATTATCAATGGGGATTATTTTATTAATAATCCAGAAACTTGCATTTATAGATAAAATTCCTAACTAAAAATAGAAAAAAAGATAGTAACTTCTCAGTATAATTCAAATAACAAATAAAAAGAACTAACTCCTAAATATAAGTCAAATAGGACTCTAATAACATAATTTAAAAACCCAAAAAATAGCTATCTATTTTATTTCTGCAATATCCTGAGACCTATTTTCAACACTCCTTTTTGAATCAGGAATTGTAGATTAAAGTCTCATCTGAAATTGACCTTGTGAACAAATCTGCTGATTCATCCTTTGTCTTGTAGACTTGTGTGCATCTTCTGTTGGATTAAATGAGATGCTCTTACCTCTCATTTTAACTTGTAAAATCTCTTGCTTAGTAAAATCAAAGGTTCGACAATATTTGTCTCCAAAGAATAATTTAAATCCTTTTTCTATTAATTGATCAACACTCGACAAACTTTATCAATAGGAGGCACATAAAGAACATCTGAAATTATTTTTGTACCTAAAGTTGTTTTAATTGAAACAGACCCTTTTCCTTTTGCGGAAATACAATCACCATTCCCAATTCTGACTTTCTTATTTTCCATAGGAATGAACTCTTTAAAAATAATTCTTTCATATGTCATGTGGTTTGTACAACCACTATCAATTATCTAAATATCAGATTTTTTGGTTCAAAAACAAGTTGCCACAAATAAGTGGTCTTCTTCTTCTTCTTTAGTAGTGACTTGGGCAACTATTTCATCTTTTTGAAATTTGATTTTGGAAATCACAGCTTAATGACCAAGTTGTTTGCAGTTCTTACACTGTGCATCTGGTTTTTTCCAACATTTATAGGGATGATGTCTATTTCTTCCACAATGCTGACAAGGTGGGTACTTTACCAAAAAATTACCCTTGCTTTGAGTTTTGTGGCTGGCTACTAATGCTCCTTCAATCATGTCATCTTGCCTCATAAGTCTCCTTTGCTCCTGAGCCTGCAAAGAATTTAACAATTTTGCCAAGGTAATTTTGGACAGATCTTGTATGTTTTCCAAGGTAGATATACATGCTTCATATATTACGGGAACTGTAACAAGAACATTTTCAACAATTTTTGTTTCTTTGAATTCAGTGCCTAAAAATCTTACCTTGTTGATAATACCAAACAATCTGTCAGAGTATTCCCTGACTATTTCTGACTCTTTCATTTTCTACATTTCAAATTTCCTCACTAAATTTAATACCTTCATTCCTCGTATTCTTTCATCTCTAGCATATTCTTTTTCAGATAATTACAAATATCTTTTGGTTATGTGAGAGTCAAAATTTTCGTGAAAATAGTTATCGAAACAGCAGCAAACAAAGTTATTTTTGCCTTCGACTTAATGATTTTCTTTTCCTTGTGACTCTTGATCTGGGCCACGGAGGGATTATTTGGCAGCAGATTAATTTCATAATCCTCTTCCACGGCTTCCAAAGTTCAAGAGCCTCCAAATAGGTTTCCATTCTCAGAGCCCATAATTGATAATTCACACCATCAAAAATAGGAGGAGCGACTCGTGAAAAATTATTTTCGGAATTCATTTTTTTACTCACTGGTCCCTCAAGAAAAAGACTCTAGATACCAATTATTGTTTATTTTAATAAAGAGATTAAGAAACAAAAATAGAGAAAGACTTTGAGAAGAGAATTGAATTTATAAATATAATTCCTAACTGAAAATTGAAAAAAAAGATACTAACTTATCAGTTTAATTCAAATAACAAATAAAAAGAACTAGCTCCTAAATATAAGTAAAATAGGACTATAATAACATAATTTAAAAATCCTAAAAATAGCTATCTGTTTTATTTCTGCAATATCCTGAGACATATTTTCTACACTCCTTGGATCAGGAATAGTAGATTGTAGTCTCATCTGAAATTGGCCTTGTGAACAAATCTGCTAATTCATCCTTTGTATTGTAGACTTGTCTGCTTCTTCTGTTGGATTAAATGAGATGCTCATACCTCTCATTTCAACTTGTAAAATATCTAGCTTAGTAGAATCAAAGATTCAACAATATTTGTCTCCAAATAATAATCTAAATCCTTTTTCCATTAACTGACCAACACTAAACAAACTTTTATCAATATCAGGTACATAAAGAACATCTGAAATTATTTTTGTACCTGAATTTATTTTAATTGAAACAGACCCGTTTCCTTCTGCAGGAATACAAACACCATTCCCAATTATGACTTTCTTATTTTCCACAGAAATGAACTCTTTGAAAAGATTTCTTTCATATGTCATATGGTTTGGACAACCACTATCAATCATCCAAAAATCAGATTTTTTGATTGAAAAACAAGTTGCCACAAATAAGTGGTCTTCTTCTTCTTCTTCAGTAGTGACTTCGACAACTGTTTCATCTTTTTGAAATTAGCTTTTGCAAATCACAGCTTCATGACCAAGTTGTTTGCAATTCTTGCACTGTGCATCTGGTTTTTTCCAAAATTCATATGGATGATGTCCATTCTTTCCACAATGCTGACAAGGTGGGTAATTTTTCAAGGTAGATATACATGCTTCATATTACAGGCGCTGTAACAAGAACTTTTTCAACAACTCTTATATCTTTGAATTCAGTGCCTAGTAATCTTACCTTGTTGACAATACCAAGCAATCTGTCAGAGTATTCCTTGACTGTTTCTGACTCTTTCATTTTCTGCTATTCGAATTCCCTTATTAAATTTAATACCTTCATTCCTCGTATTGTTTCATCTCTAACATATTCTTTTTCAGATAATTCCAAATATCTTGTGGTTATGTGAGAGTCATAATTTTCTTGAAAACAGTGTCAAAATATTAGCAAACAAAGTTGCTTTTGCCTTCGACTTAATAGTTTTCTTTTCCTTGTGACTCTAGATCTGGGCCACGGTGGGATTATTTGGCTGCGGATTTATTTCATAATCCTCTTGTCCGGCTTCCCAAAGATCAAGAGCATCCAAGTAAGTTAACATTCTCACAGCCTATAGTTGATAATTCTCACCATAAAAGAAAGAGGAGCCATTCATGAAAAACTATTTTCGGAATCCATTTTTCTACTCATAGGTCCCTTAAGAAGAAAGCTCTAGATATCATTGTTGGTTTTATTAATAAAGAAATTAAGAAAATAACAGAGAAAGACTTTGAGAGAAAAAATACTACAATATTATCAAAGGGAAATATTTTATTAATAATCCAAAGACTTGCATTTATAGATATATTTCCTAACTAAATATAGAAAAATAAGATACTAACTTATTAGTTTAATTCAAATTACAAATAAAAAGAACTAACCCCTAAATATAAGTCAAATAGGACTCTAACAACATAATCTAACAACTTTTTATTTCTGCAATATCCTAAGAAATATTTTCAACAACATGCATCGAGCTTGTTTCTTGTTCGTTGATATTGCATCGGAGCACCTGAAATTGAAGGAAAAGGTGAAACGGGAAGAGGGTAAGGGACTAATTCGCTTCTGGCTTATTATAATGGTGTGAAACCAGTCGAGCTCTAGTTCAATGGAGCTACTAGCTCCTCGCCAAAGCTGGGGTTTCAGGTGGGGTTTTGTGATCTGACAACGAAAGAGAAGGAGAGATATTCTGGGTGTTGGTGGTGGTTGGGTCTGGTGGCTTTCGATGGAAAATGGAGCTTGGATGGTTGGAGAAGATGAAGACCAGGGGTTTCATTGGTTCGAAGAAAGAGAAGGGTTGTTGGGAGCCTCACTGGAGAGAGGAGCAGAGACCAGAAGTAATGAGCAAAATAGGCCATGTTTTGGGTCTGTTGATGGAAGATCGATGAAGACAGTAAATGGATTTTGGGGTTCTGCATGTTCCAAGAAAATGGGGTTTTTTGGGTGGTGGACTCATTTGTTGTTGTTGTGTTCGCCGCTGGTCGGAGTTGCAGTAGCGTGATGGCATTTTGGTTCTTTCTGGTGGGTTTTTGGTTGTTGCTCGTTGGAAAAGAAGAAACACGTAAAGGGGGTTTTGGTCTAGTGTTTGTCTACTGCTTTCTAGTGAAGAAACGAGAAGGAAAAAGAAAAAAAATGGGGGTTGGGTTTGTCAGAACTTGGCCGGAATCCGGGGTGGTGATGATCGGAAAGTAATGAAAAGTGGAACCCTTTGTGAATAAAAATCTGAAATGCCCAACCCTAATTTTACATATATTTCACCACCCTCTTAACTTAATGAGCAAGTTATTCTTTAAATAGGGAATTGAAAACCACCAATAGTACAATACTAATATCTTAAAACCGTGGGCCAACACTGGCGGTTAATAAAATATATGTGTATGAAATTTTATCCATATCAAAATGAATTTTTGGACTGTGCAAAATATCAAAATGAATATTAACGAATATGAAAAAAATGTAACGAACGTAACCAATGAAATGTAAAAAATGCAATTTAATAGAAATAATGATTTTATAAAAAATGAACAAATATTTGAACGTATTCAACCGGCTGTGACAAAATAATATAAACAAAATTAACCGATAAAAATCCTAATACTTTGAGAATAAGGATAATTATCAACAAATTCCGTTAAAATTGCAAGACATGTATTTTGAACTACTAAAAAAATACTTAAAAGTATTAACTTTAAAAATATCAAACCAAAATTTGGTGTCAACACCCATACGACTTTACTAAATTGAATTCAGGCGAGTAGAACTCCTGAAACTGACCTTAGCGTGAGCAGGTAGTTTCTGATTGTCATGGGTTGAAGGTGTGTTGTGAAATGGGGTTTGGAACTTAACTTTTGACTCTTTGTTTCCGTGCAAGCAGCTGGAGGGGGGCGCTGTGGTGGGTTGTGTCTCGCTACGGCGGGCCAGTCGTGACTTATGACGGAATTAAACCCCAAAAAGGTAATTATTCTGCAAACTTCGTTCTTAAGAGCTAAGAGACGACCCCAGGCAATTTCTTTACAGGTTTCCACTACTTTTGGTGCAAAAGGTAAGGTTCTTACTCCCCTAATCCATTATTCGATCCTTAGAACTTAGTTTCTTGGTTATTAATTATTGGGGGAGGGTTTTTGGACTAAATTGGATGGTGGGAAAAAGCCCTAGTTGCACCTTAGGATCATGGGTTTGGTTTTGGGTTATTGGGTTTGTTATAATCTGGATAAATTAGACCTTAATTATTGATCCTTGTGTTATATTACTTTTTTGTAGACCTAGAACAAGTGGAAAGAATCTGGAAAGGGAAGAATCAAGTTTCTTAAGAGGATTCAAGCTTGGTTTCGAGGTAGGTGATGGTTTGATTTCATGTTTGTGTGATGTATGTTAGTGTTTGCTTCGTTGTATTGCATGTATGTATGTGAATGTTGCATTATTGATCCCATCTAATACAAATGAGTATGAATGAATGATTGTAAACAACGAATCAACACTTGATTGTATGATGATGCGAATGTACATTGTGATTGTGATTGTGACATGTTGAATGGATCGAGTGTCACGTTCCAACACACTAACTAGGATCGGATGTCACGTACCGACATACATATTGGAACGGGTGTCACGCTCTGACACACTAACTTGGATTAGGTGTCACGATCCGGCACACCAACAGTTTGGGTATGGGTTCCATGAGAGAACCATTGAATTGCCATAACTACTTGTTAAAGAGAATGTGAAATTGTAAGTTGTTTATGATTGATAATTGGTATATGTGTATATATTATGTGTATGTATGTGTTTACCTTGTTGTGATTGCTGGTATATGTTGTGCTTACTGGAATAGCTCTGTGATCCTACCAGTACACTGTGATTATGTACTGATACTGCACTTGTTCTTTCTTTGTTGAGTATAGGACATCTTCAGGCGGCTACTAAAAGACCTCATTTAGGAGATCAGTGAGCAAGATTAGATTCAAGGGTGAGCCAATTATTTCAGGCTACCATGGATCCTCTATGTTTAGTCTACTCTTTTCGGACTCAGACTTTCTAGTTAGACTTACTCGTATGTTTAGTTGGGTTGTACCCATTTTCGTTAGATTTGTTGAACTTTAGATTTTTTGGTACATTGGCTTTCAGATTCTAGGGGTGTTTTTCACAATGTTTTAGTAACGATTTGTTAGACTTTTGGAGTTTATGGTAACTCCACTTTATTTCTGCATTTAAACCTGCCTCCGTATCTTTAAATGTTTAGTGTTGGGGTTAGTTGGTTAGTAGTGATGTTTTTCCCACCGAAGGATTAGTGCGGGTGCTAATCATGATGATTTGGGTCGTGACAAAGTTGGTATTAGAGCCCTAGGTTTGTTGATCTTGGTGTACCAAATGAGTCTAGTAGAGTCTTACGGAACAATACGGAGAGGTCTGTACTTTTCTTCGAGAGGCTATAGGACTTTAGGAAATCTCTCTGTTTTCTCTTGTATCCTTTCGTGCTATAACTTGATTCCAATCAGTAACTGGTGATCCAAATTGGTATCTAATCTCCTTCACTCTTCTGTCCGCAGATGGTTAACACTAGGTTCAACGGTGTTAGGCCCGCAACTCCGGTCAACGAGCCAGGTGAGGAATCCATAACGAGAGGTCGCGGTCGAGGCAGAGGTAGAGAAAGAGCAGGGGCAGGGGCCGAGGAAGGGTAGCACCTGGTAGGGGTGGAGCTCCAGTTGAGAATGCTCTAAGAAATGAGGATCCTCCTGCGCATCATGAAGAGATAGAGGAGAATGTTGAGATTAAGAATGATGAGGGTGTTGGACAAGAGGAAGAGGTGTAGGCTGAGACTACAAGTATCCCTCCCTTAGACCCAGTGTTAGCTCAACAAATTATGTATTTCATAAAAGGATTGGTTGGTCTTGGAATTCTCTCCACAGCTCAAGCGACTCAAACTCCCGCCAATCCACCTATTGCTATTACTATCCCAAAGGTGGGTGGAACCGTATGTACTGAGGCTTTTTTCCGTCCTTTGTTGGGTCCTGTAATGACTGTTAATGAGCATGAGATGTTGGCTAAGTTCCTAAAGTTGAAGTCGCCTATGTTCCGTGGCTCTGAGAGTGAGGATGCCTATGAGTTTATTCCGGATTGTTATGAGAGGCTTCATAATTTGGGTATTGTACATCAGCATGGAGTAAAGTTTGTGACCTTCCAACTTCAGGGTGAGGCTAAGCAGTGGTGGAGAGATTATGTGGAATGCAAATCGTCAACTTTACCCCCACTCACTTTGACCCAGTTTCATGCTCTGTTTTTGGAAAAGTATGTGCCCCGGACCTTGAGAGATTGTAAGAAGGATGAGTTCATGGCGTTGGACTAAGGTGGTATGTCTGTGGCTTCTTACGAGGCTAAGTTACATACCCTGTCGAGATATGCTACACAACTGGTACATATTGAGGAGGAGAGGATTTATCTATTCGTCAAGGGATTAAACTCTAAGTTACAGGTATTGTCTATGCACATGACTTTTTCATGGAAAGGTTTTAATGAGGTAACGGATATTTTTAAGAAAGTGGAAGGAGTGAGGTGCGATGTCCAGGCTAAGGCATTGGCTAAGAAAGCTAAGAGCACATGTAACTTTCAGGGTTCCTAATCCAGAGGTTTAGGGAGGCCAACACTTACAGGCCGGCCAATTCAGTCCGCTATGCCTACTTTCACAGGTAATTACTTGGGAACTCCACATCAAAATTTGATTCAAGATAGCTAGGGAGTCGCACCTTCGGCGGGCAGCAGGTCATATTTTGATCGCACTTGATATAATTGTAGAGAACATGGGCATATAAGAGAGATTGTCCCCACCTACATATGTTGGACCTAGCGCAACGATAGCCTAGAGCAATGGTACCCACGAGAAATGGTACTAATGGTCAAGGATGTACACAAGGTGGGCGAGAAAGAAATCAGCGAGGTCGTAGAGGTTGGGGATATGGTAACGTAGGCAGAGGTACGATGCATCTAGGCAAGGAAGTCACCCGTCAAGATGACATGGTTCAGTGTTATGCCTTTCCAGGCAATAGCAAAGTAGAGTCTTCTGATACAGTGATCACATGTACTATTCTTTTCTTTGACCGGATGGCTAATGTGTTATTTGATCTGGGTTCTACTTATTCTTATGTGTCCGTTCAGTTTTCCTTGGGATTAGCTATGATTTGTGATGTACTTGATGCCCCCATCCATGTTTTTACCCCAGTTGGATAGTCTTTCATAGTCATCCATGTCTATCGTGCATGTCTTATCTTGTTTATGGGTTTTCAGACTTGGGCTGATTTGGTTATTTTGGATATGACTGACTTTGATATAATCTTAGGCATGAGTTAGTTGTCCCCCTATTATGTTGTGTTAAATTGTAACACTAAGTCTGTGACTCTAGAGATTTCGGGTAGGAAAAAGTTAGAGTGGGAAGGGATGTACAAGTCTAAGCCAGCTAAGATCATATCCTCCACTTGGGCTAGGAAACTGGTGGGGCAGGGTTGTTTGGCCTATTTGGCTCATATTTAGGATGTTGAGGTTGAGTCCCCCTCTATTGAATCCATTCATGTGGTGTCAGAATTCAGAGAAATGTTTCCTACTGATTTGCCTATGCCTTCGGATAGAGATATAAATTTATGTATTATCATGGAACCTGGTACCCGCCCCATTTCTATCCCTCCTTATCGCATGACTCTGGTGAAATTGAGAGAGCTTAAAGCTCAAATTCAGGAACCTCTTGATAAAGGTTTCATCCGTCTTAGTGCTTCACTGTGGGGTACTCATGTTTTGTTTGTTAAGAAAAAGGATGGTAGTGTGAGGATGTGCATAGACTATCGACAATTGAATAAGGTCGCCATTCGAAATAAGTATCCATTGCCTCAGATAGATGATATGTTTGCCCAATTGCAGGGTGCATCCATTTTCACTAAGATTGATCTAAGGTCTGGCTATCTTTAGTTAAAGATTAGGCCTGAGGATATACCAAAAAAGACATTTAGGACCTGCTATGGGCAATATGAGTTTCTAGTTATGCCATTTGGGTTAACAAATGTGCCTACGTCTTTCATGAGTTTGATGAATGGTGTGTTCAAACCATTTCTTGATTCGTTTGTTATAGTATTTATTGATGACATCTTAGTTTATTTGAAAATTGAGAAAGAGCATGCTGACCATCTTTATATTGTTCTAGGTATTCTCAAGAAACAAAAGTTATATGCAAAATTTTCTAAGTGTCAATTTTGGTTTACTTCGATTGCCTTTTTGAGGCATGTAGTTTCAAGGGAAGGGGTAATGGTTGATCCCCAAAAGATTGAAGCAGTTAAGAATTGAGTCCAGCCTAGCTCTGTGACTGAAGTTAAGAGTTTTGTTGAGCTTGCTAGCTATTATCGTAGGTTCATGAAGAATTTTGCATCTATCACCACGCAGTTGACAAGGTTGACCAAAAAGGAATACCTTTCGAATGGACTGAATAATGTGAAGAGAGCTTTCAAAGGCTCAAGACACTTCTGACCACAACACCTATTTTGGCATTACTGGTGGAAGGTAAAGATTTTATTGTTTATTGTGATGCTTCACACTTGGGTTTAGGTGTTGTGTTAATACAAGATAAGAATGTTATAGCTTATACATCGCGGCAATTGAAGGTGCATGAGAGGAATTATCCAACACATGATTTATAGTTGGCAACGGTAGTGTTTGCTCTTAAGATCTGGCGGCATTACCTCTATGGTGTCAAGTGTGAGGTTTTACTGCTCATCGTAGTCTACAACATGTATTCACTCAAAAAAAATCTGAATTTGAGGCAGCGAAGGTGGATGGAGTTACTCAAGGATTATGATGTGACCATCCAGTATCATCCAGGTAAGGCTAACGTGGTAGCAAACACTTTAAGCCGAAAGGCGATGAGTATGGGTAGTCTCGCTTGCTTGGGTATGACCAAGCGACCTTTGGCTAAAGAAATTCAACATTTGGAGTCTAAGTTCATGCAGTTGGGCATCTCAAAAAAAGGTGGGGTGTTAGATAGCATTGAGGTAAGGGCCACCTTCCTTGAGGAGATCAAGGCAAAACAATTTGAGGATAAGAATGTGAATGAGCTTAGGAAGAAGACAATGATTGGTCAAGCACAAGATATAGTTCTTGATGCAGGGGGTGTGCTCAGTTTTAAAAGAAGGATTTGTGTTCCTAGAGTGGGCGACTTGATTCAGAATTTATTGACAGAATCCCATGGTTCGCGGTATTCCATTCATTCGGGTGTGACCAAGATGTACCGAGATTTGAAGCAACTTTATTGGTGGCATGGCATGAAGAAAGATATAGCGGAGTTTGTGGCTAAGGGCCAAAACTGAGGTAAAATATGAGCACCAAAGGCCTACAGGTTTGCTTCAGAGAATGCAAATTCCGGAATGGAAATGGAAAAAGATAGCTATGGATTTTGTGGTTGCTTTCCCCAAGACTTTGGGGAAGTTTGATTCTATTTGGATAGTGGTTGACAATTGACTAAGTCAACCCATTTTATTCCGGTTAGAATAGATTATAATGCTCAGTAGTTGGCTAAGGTGAATGTGAAGAGATAGTGAGGTTGCACGGGGTGCCCCTTTCTATCATCTAAGACCGTGGTATTCACATCCAAGTTTTGGAGGAAATTGCATGATGAATTGGGCACTCAACTCACTTTTAGTACAACTTTTCATCCTCAAATGAACGGGCAGTCAAAGAGGACTATTCAAGTGTTAGAAGACATGTTGAAGGAATGTGTGATTGACTTTGGAGGACATTGGGATAAGTTCCTACCTTTGTGTGAATTCTCCTATAATAACAGTTACCACTCCAGCATTGATATGGCACCGTTTGAGGCACTTTATGCGAGGGGATGTAGATCACCCATAGGATGGTTTGAGGTTGGAGATATGAAACCTTTGGGGGTTGAATTAGTGAAGGATGCGTAGGATAAGGTAAGAAGCATCCAAGCTAAGATCCTAGCAGCCCAGAGTCGACAATGTAAAGGACATGGCATTTTAGGCTGGTGAACAAGTTCTTCCTAAGGTGTCACCCATAAAGTGGTGATGAGATTCGTCAAGAAGGGCAAGCTTTGTCCTCGATATGTTGGACCATTTGAAATTCTTGATTGTGTAGGGCCAGTGGCTTATAGTTGGCTTTACCTCCTAACCTATCGAGAGTTCATCTGGTATTTCATGTGTCCATATTGAATATTATCATGGTGACAGGGATTACATCATAAAATCAGACTCAGTTTTGTTAGACAAAGACCATCAGTATGAGGAGGAACCAATTGTTATTCTTGATCGCGATGTTCGGAAGTTGAAGACCGGATTAAGTCTGTAAAGGTTAAATGGAAACATCGTTCAATTGAGAAAGGTACTTGGGAAACCGAAAAGGACATGTGAGACAAGTATCCGTAGTTGTTCGACGATTTAGGTACTACTCCACTCTTGCTTCGGCCTATTTTTCCAAATTTGTCACTCGGGGATGAGTGATGGGTAAATTGCTATATATTGTAACAACCTGCTCCCGTCGTTATAGAAAAGCCAACGGGGAAAATTTTTGGGAAAGAAAACTTTTTGGTAGTAACTTGGAAATTCCTAGCCTAGTCCAGATTTGGATGAAATATGAGTCAATGAGGTCTAGGAAAATCTGGTATTGAATGAGAGATATAATTATGAATTTAATCACTTGAGTAGATAGCTAAGACATTAAGAAACACGTACGAGTTTACGGAAGCGAATTCGGGCAAGTAGAACTCCTGAAACTGACCTTAGCGTGAACGGGTAGTTTCTGATTGTCATGGGTTAAGGGTGTGTTCTGAAATGGGGGTTTGGAACTCAACTTTTGACTCTTGGTTTCCGTGCAAGCCGCAAGGGTAGTAATTATCCCGCCACGGCGAGGTCGCTGTTCCGAGTTGTGTCCCACCAGTAGGCCAGTCACGACTCAAGTCCGAATTAAACCCCAAAAACGTCATTATTCTTCAAACTTCGTTCTTCAAAGCTAGGAGATGGCCCCATGCAATTTCTTGAGAGTTTTTCACTACTTTTGGTGCAAAAGGTAAGGTTCTTACTCCCCTAGCAATGTTGTGCTTACTGAAATAGCCGCGTGATCCTAGTAGTACATTGTGGTTGTGTACTGATACTGCACTTGCTCTTTATTTATTGGGTACAGGTCATCTTCAGGAGGTTACTAATAGACCTCGTTTACGAGATCACTGATCAAGATCGGATTTAAGGGTGAGCCAGTTCTTTTAGGCTGCCATGGGTCCTCTATGTTTTAGTCCACTCTTTTCGGACTCAAGACTTTCTAGTTAGACTTACTCGTATGTTTAGTTGGGTTATACCCATTTTTCTTAGACTTGTTGAACTTTAGATGTTTCGGTATATTGACTTTCAGATTCTAGGGGTGTTTTCTATAATGTTTTAGTAACGATTTGTTAAACTTTCGAAGTTTATGGGAACTCCACTTTATTTCTACATTTAAACCTGCTTCATATCTTTAAATTTTTAGTGTTGGGGTTAGTTGGTTAGTAGTGATGGTTCTCCCACCGGAGGGTTAGTGTGGGTGTCAATTACGACGGTTTGGGTCGTGACATAGAGGTATAATAAAACCCTACTCGAAAACGAGATTAGGCTGCATCATGCATAAGAAAATTTACACTTGCAGAGGTGTGTGTTTTTATGGTTGAAATAGTTGGAGGGTTTTACATTTGCTTCAAATTTCTTGTTAATCTACTGTTTTCCATCATGAGGTTAAAGAATGATTTCAAAATCTATGGCACAAAATGAACTGTCTTGAGAAAGATGTCATAGTCATGATGTGTTTGCACGAGGGTCTTTTGTTTTTTCCTTCTTATAGGCATATGTGTGGCCAAAGAGTTCAAAGAAGAAATTTTTTAATAGCCAGAAACTTGTGAATTGGAGTTTTCGCTTCAGATGCAACTTTGAATTCTGGATTTTATTAGGAGAAACTTTAGAATATAAGGCATAAACAATTGTTCTTGGAACTATTGATGCTTCCTGTTCTAAAGTTTCTCATGATAAAATCCAAAATTCAAAGTTGCATTTGAAGCCAGAACTCCAATTCGCAAGATTCTATCCATTAAAAAATTTCTTCTTTGAGATCTTTTGCCACACATTTGCCTATATGAAGGACAAAACTTGAAGACCCTCGTGCAACCACATCATGACAATGCCATATTTCTCAAGACAGTTCGATTTGTGCCTTAGATTTTCAAATCATTCTTTAGCCTCAAGATGGAAAACAGTAGAATAGCAAGAAATTTGAAGCAAATGTAAAAACCCTTCAACTATTTGAAGCATAAAAACACACACCTCTGCAAGTGTAAATTTTCTTATGCATGATGCAGCCTAATCTAGCTTTGAAGCAGGGGTTTTATCATACCTCCAAGATCAAATGAATTGTTGTGGTACCAATTGTGCAGGGGAATCTACAATCAAATACATAAACTTCAATCAGTTTTCTAGAATCAATGTAGAATTGAAACAATAATGTAAGCTTTTGTTAAATTTTCATTCATAAATACAAAGGGCACAATTATTAATTGAACCAAATTAACTACATTTCCATCAATATTAAGCATTAATTTCTTATATGATTCCACAAATTCATATAAGTTGTTCAAATCAATAGCTTCTAAAAGGAAATAGTGTTCTAACATAAAAGAACACCTAAAATTGTTTGGTTCAGAAGCATATTTGAACCAGAAAAATATTACAACAAACTCTTTGATGTAGATGCCATGGTGATTGACAAAACCTACAAATTGTTTCTAGAAGGAACAAAACCACAAACCTTCAAGGGTTAGATTGGTTGTTTAGTTGAAGGTCTCTTCAAATAAAGAGATGGACCATCCTAGCCCATCAAATTCGTTGGCCTGTGAGGCTTGGGCTGGACTAGCCCGTTTTCATAACTCTACTTATACTTGATGTCTTCTACTAAGAAACGTAAAGTATAATATTTTTGTTAATTTTTTGGTAATAATATGATTTTGAGTGGTGCAAACGAATATGGAACTTGTGTGGGGCCTAGATAATAAACAAAATAAAACATTATTATTTGTCCTAAATACACATTTAGACAACAGTTTTTAAAATTACATTTTTTGTAAGATTAATATTATTTCGGATGCATGTATGGGACAGAGAAAATACATATATTTCAGACACATGCAAGTTATGAGTATCTTTATTTTGGTATTTAAAAAAGGAATATAATCGAATCATATTAAATAAAGAGTAATTCACATTTGTAAAATTTTTTGAGGATATGGAGTAGCCCTAACCTAAAATTTAGATTAAAAAAATTCGAATACTCTCCTAAGTTTAGTTTCATCATTGAGAATTCAATTTGTTTCTTGTATTTAATTCATCTTCAATTTTAAATACAATGTATTTTTCAATTTCGTCGAAATCACGGTATCTAATATTTACAATGATAGATATCACTGTGTTGTTGAGGTATTCTTACATTTGAATTCGAAAAATATATACGATGGATATAAAAATAATAGAATTCTTTTAAAGGATTACACTACATATGATTATTTGGTTGATATTATTTTTTTAAAAAAATAGAAATTGATGAATTTAGAAATATGATAGAAATTAGATACAATGTTGAAGGGAATTCAACTACGTTGGAGATTCAACAAGATGGGATAGAGAATTCTTATGTAGTTGAAAATTGGAAATTTGATTTTCAGTTGTATCCACTATGTATAATGTATAGCCTCTATATCTCATCAATCTCATATGTCACTCACACAATATTGCATATGTTCAACATGCAAAAGAACTTTAATCTTGCTAACTAGCCATGACATGTCACGTCCCGATTCTTATGTCGTGATGGTTGCTTCTATGTCCCTCCAGTTGTAACACCCCCAAATTTAGAATAGATAAGGGAACTTAACAGGCAAGTCCACAAGTCTAAAACCAGCCATGAACCCTTATCGGAAGCCTAAACGATCAGTTTTTTGGTTCACTGGATGTTTAGGAGAAGTGTATTGGTCTTTTAAGGCAACCTTAAAGAGGGTTATCTATACACCTCCCTATATGGATGGTGAAGAGTTATATGGTCCGTGTAGGGAGCCATATAAGTCACCCATTAGCTTTTTAAGTTAAGGTTGTTTAAGTTTTTCCCTATGTGGTTGGTACTTAAGCTATATCATTTAACCCTTATTTTAAGCCCTATATAAGTGATTTAAGTCCTAAATCTACCCATTCTAAATCATTCACCTCAGTTCTAAATTTTCCGACAAGTTCATCCCCAAAATCCTCGATCTCTAAAGCTAAGTAAGAAAAACCTAGGGTTTCACTTCAAGATCTTCAATTCACCATAGCAATCGGGCCTTGATTACTAAGTTATTTTAGTATTCACCTATGGAGTCCTTTCCTCCATAGGGTTCCTAAAATCTTCAAGTTTTACGAGCTAGATTTTCAATTCAAAGTTAGGGTTTTATTCAGTCTTCATTGGTTCCTTTCAATTATGACTCAATTACTTGTTTTTTTTTATCTTTGAATGCATGAATTGAAGTAATTACATGAGTTTGAGTTGAATTCATATGAACCCATGCATGATCCATGATTTTTAGACTTTGAACATATGATGAGGCTTATGAACTATGACATGTGAATTTCTGAAGATATACATGCTTTTATAAAGTAGATGCATATGATTTGAGGATGCTTTGAGAGTAAAGTATCAATGTTGTTATTGTGAATGTTTTCTCACATAAGGATTCATAAGGTTGAAAGATTTTCTCACCTAAGTTTAATCATATTTTAGGAGCTATTCTAAATAAACTCTAGCTTGGATTGATTGCGTAATTGTACCTTTCCATAGATGTAATAATAATATGACTAATAACTATTATGTGTGATTTTACTTAGCATCGAGTGGACTAGCGGCGTTTACTTATGTCCCATAACTTATGTGCCTAGGATTCTGTCTTAGATAGACATTAGCTAGTGGATCCACTTTAGCTCAGACCTATGGTTCTTACCTTGGCATGTAAGGACATCTCTTTTCAGTGTGGGATAGACTTCGGATTCCATGTTATAACTCACATGTTTTATGTAGATTAAATGGTAAACATCCCACCATAATGAACTAAGGTTACTTTAAAATATCTCACAAGTGTTCTAAAGATGTTAAGCTTGCATTGAGCATGATTATGACTTATATTTTCTAACCTTTTATTTTATGATTTAGCTTGGTCATTGCATCTCATGTAAAGTTCTTTTTAGCATGATTTCATAACTTTATGCATTGCTATCATACTTAGTACATTCCATGTACTAATCCATACTTGTTCCTACATTATATCATTAATATAAGGTCTGATGCTCCTACTTCTAATACTGTGGCTATTTTATCTCTCTGGCACTTGAAGATTGGTGAGTCCTCATGATCCGAGGGACGAGACACTTTTATAGTTTTCTTTCATTGAAGTTTTCACACATTTGTATGTGATGTATGGATTATGTCCCAACAACTTTCTTGATGTAGTAGATGGCTTATTGATACTATGATTAGACTTCCTCTTTGTCAACCTCTTTATGATATAAGATTATTTCTTTGAAATCTTTATTTCTATTATCTTGTATGATGTATGCTAAGTGGCTTGTGTAGGGCCTTTTGGTTATCTATACGCCATGTTACGCTTAGGGTATACTTTGGGTCGTGACAAGCTTGGTATTCAGATCACAAGGTTTAGAAAGGTCCTAGGATGTCTCACAAGCCACATCGAGTAGAGTCTTGTTCACGAGTGTGAACTGTGCCACATTTATGAATAGAGGCTATAAGATGTTTAGAACACTTCCCTTCTTTCATTAATCTAAATTTATGCCAAGAGCCTATCTCTATAAAGAATCTTCTCCTTAATCGTGTTCGATCCTTTTCAGGACATGGCCCCTAAAAGAGCTTATGCGAGAAAGAATGCGGGTAACAACAATATGGAGCCTGAGGTTCCTCAAGTTTCGGATGATCCTTTGGCCGAGCAAGTAACTCATGCCAAATGTAGAGCCGATTTACAAATGTTGGTTGAATTATGACAGCCAAAAGAGAGACTAATGCTCTCGTGAACACAAATGTGGGTACGACAGCTTCAAGAGTAAGGGACTTCACAAGAATGAACCCTCTGGAGTTTCATGGTTCCAAAGTTGAGGAAGATCCTCAAGAATTTATTGATGAGGTCTATAAGGTTTTGATGATCATGGGTGTTATGCCGGTGGAAAAAGCGGAGTTGTCCGCTTACCAATTGTAACGTGTGGCTCAAATATGGTATAACCAATGGAAAGAATGTAGACCGGAAGATGCGGGTCCTCTTGATTGCAAGAAGTTTAAGGTTGCTTTTCTTGATAGGTTCTTTCCCATTGAGATGAGAGAAGCCAAGGTGCTTGAGTTCATTAACCTTCGACAAGGAAGTATGAGTGTGAGGGAATATGCTCTAAGGTTCACACAATTGTCTACGTATGCTCCATCAATGGTTGCGGATTCAACGGCTAGGATGAGTAAGTTTGTATCGGGTGTGTCTGAAATAACGGTTAAAGAGTGTCGAACCGCCATGCTTATTCATGACATGGCCATGTCTTGTATTATGGTGCATGCACAACAAATTAAGGAGGAAAAACTTAAGGAAAAGTTTAGGGATGAAAAAAGGGCTAGGACTGGAGATGGAAATTTCTCTAATGCAAGGTCTGATGGATAAGGTCGGCCTAAATTTTGACAAAGGTTTTCCAGCCAAGGTTCCTCCAATGCTTCTCCTATGTTTAACAAATATAGGGTGTCTAACCCTAAGCCTCAATAAGGTAATGGTAGTGGATCTTCGTTTCCCGTGTCTACTTGTACTATGTGTGGAAGGAAGCACGAGGGTAAGTGCCTAGCCGGCACGGATGGTTGTTATGGTTGTGGTAAAAGTGGTCACAAAGTTAGGGATTTCCCAATGCTTACGGCTAAAGGAAGAGAGGGAAAGCAAGCTACTCCTAGTGGTTCGTGTTCCAATGCTCCTAAGCAAAACCGCTTCTATGCACTTCAAACTCGAGGTGAATAAGAGGGTTGTCCTGATGCGGTTACCGGTATGTTGAAATTTTTCCAACTTGATGTTTAAGCTTTACTTGATCTCGGTCCTACCTTGTCTTTTGTGATGCCATATGTGGTTATGGGTTTGATGTTCTTCCGAATGTGTTGTTAGAACCCTTTTTTGTCTCTACTCCTATTGGTGATTCTATTGTGCCTAACAGGGTCTATAGAAAGTTCCCCATTTCCTTGTCCCATAGAGTTACTCTTTTTGATTTGGTAGAGCTGGATATGTTAGATTCTGATGTTATCTTGCGTATGGATTGGCTACACTCTTGTTATGCTTCTATTGATTTTAGAACTCGTGTAGTCAAGTTTCAGTTCCCGAATGAGTCTATCCTAGAGTGGAAGGAGGGAAATTCTATGCCCAAGGGTCACTTTGTCTCTTATCATTAACCTAGAAAGATGATTTCTAAGGTTTGCATTTACCATCTAGTTAGGGTGAGGGATGTAGATTCTGAAACCCCTTCTCTTGAGTTGGTCCCCGTTTTAAGTGAGTTTCTGAAAATGTTCCCAGATGATGTACCTGGTATTTCTCCCAAGCGGGAAATAGACTTCAGTATTGACCTTCTCCCAGATACGTAACCTATCTTTATTCCTCCTTACCATATGGCTCCTACAAAACTTAAGGAGTTAAAAGAACAATTGGAAGATTTGTTGGATAAGGGTTTCTTCTGATCGAGTATCTCTCCATGGGGTGATCCAGTTTTCTTTGTTAGAAAGAAAGATGGTTCTCATAATATGTGTATTGGTTATCGACATTTGAACAAGGTGACCATTAAGAATAAGTATCCTCTTCCAAGAATAGATGATTAGTTTAACCAACTTCAAGGAGCAAGTTATTTCTCTACGATTGATCTCTGATCGGGTTATCACCAATTGAGGGTGAAAAATGATGACATTCCAAAAATGGCTTTTCGAACTTGGTATGGTCACTATGAGTTTCTAGTAATGTCGTTTGGGTTGACTAATGCTCCGGCGGCGTTTATGGGATTGATGAATAGGGTGTTTAGACAGTACCTTGACATGTTTGTGATTGTGTTCATCGATGATATTTTGATCTATTCAAGGAGTGAGAATGAGCATGTTCACCATTTAAGGATCGTATTGCAAGTTCTTAAGGACCAACAACTTTTTGCAAAGTTTAGCAAGTGTGAATTTTGGTTAAGGTCTGTAGCTTTCCTCGGTCATATTATTTTGAGTAAGGGTATTGAGGTAAATCCTAAGAAGACGAATGTGGTCAAGAGTTGTCCTAGACCTCTAACTACTTCGGATATTAGAAGTTTCTTGGGTTTAGCCGGTTACTATAAAAGGTTTGTCGAGGGTTTCTCTTCAATTGCCTCTCCTTTGACGGCTTTGACTCAAAATAAGGCTAAGTTTGTGTGGTCCAAAGCATGTGAAAAGAGTTTTCAAGAGTTGAAAGATAGACTAACTTTCGCTCCGGTGTTGACCTTACCAAAAGGAACAGATGTTTTGTGATTTATTGTGATGCCTCGAGAATTGGGCTAGGATGTGTGCTTATGAAAAATGGGAAAGTTATTTCTTATGCCTCTAGCAACTTAAAATTGATGAGAAGAAATATCCTACTCACTACCTTGAGTTAGCGGCGGTCGTATTTTCCTTAAAGATTTGGAGATACTATTTGTACGGAGTTCATGTTGATGTGTTTACCGACCACAAAAGTTTACAATACGTGTTTAATCAAAAAGATATAAATCTTCGCCAAAAAAGGTGGCCTGAGTTATTGAAAGATTATGACATGAGTGCCCTTTATCACCCCAGCAAAGCAAATGTGGTAGCGGATGCTCTTAGCCGGTTATCTATAGGTAGTGTTGCTCATGTTGAAGAGGAAAAGAATGAGTTGGTCTGAGATGTTCATAGATTGGCTCGGTTAGGTGTTCAACTAGTGGACTCCACCAAAGGTGGGGTTATGGTTCTGAATCATCTTTTGTGGCAGATATGAAAGCCAAGCAAGGTCTTGATCCAATCTTCGTAGAATTGAAAGAAGCAGTGCTTAAGAAATCCATTGAGGCTTTCTAACAAAGGGGAGATGGTATGCTTAGATACCAAGGTCAGTTGTGTGTTCCAAATGTGGATAACTTGAGGGAATAGATTTTGACAGATGCCCATAGTTCGTTGTATTCTATTCACCCGAGAGCCACCAAGATGTACCTTGATTTACGAGAGGTCTATTTGTGGAATGGGATAAGAAAGATATTACGAGATTTGTGGCTAAATGTCCAAATTGCCAACAAGTAAAGGTTGAGCATCAAAAGTCGAGAGGTTTGTCCTAAGATATTAGCATTCCTACTTGGAGGTGGGAATATTTGAACATGGACTTTATAGTTCGATTGCCTCGCACCCGGTGACAACATGATTCGATTTGAGTGACAGTTGATCAGATAAAGAAATCGGCTCATTTTCTTCCCGTCAAAGTTTCTTATTCGATGGAGGACTATGTCAAGATGTACTTGAGAGAAATGGTAAAGTTGCATGGAGTGCCTTTGTCCATTATTTTTTATCGTGGTACCCAATTCACATCATAGTTTTAGAAGTCATTCCAAAAGGGTCTTGGCACAAAGGTTAAGCTTAGCACGGTCTTCCATCCCCAAATCGATGGGCAAGCGGAGCATACTATCCAAACTTTAGAAGATATGTTAAGGGCTTGTGTGATTGATTTTAAGGATAACTGGGATGACCATCTGCCATTGATTGAGTTTGCTTACAATAATAGCTATCACTCGAGTATCAAAATGGCTCCATTTGAGGCCTTATATGGTAGGAAGTGTAGGTCTCCTATTGGTTGGTTTGAGGTGGGTGAGGTTGCCCTAATAGGTCCTGAATTGGTACAAGAGGCCATGGAGAAAGTTTGGCTTATGAGGGAAAAGTTGAAAATGGCTCAAATTCGACAAAAGTCGTATGCCGATGTGAGAAGAAGGGATCTAGAGTTTGATGTTAACGATTGGGTTTACTTAAAAATCTCACCCATGAAAGGTGTAATGTGGTTTGGTAAGAAGGGAAAGCTTAGTCCCTGGTTTGCAGGTCCATATCAAATTTTGAGACGTGTTGGTAAGGTTGCCTATGAGCTAGATTTTCCAAATGAGTTGGCATCGGTGCATCCGGTTTTCCATGTCTTATGATTAAGAACTGTGTTGGAGATCCGACGTCCATAGTGCCTCTATAAGGGTTGGGAGTGGATGAAAGTCTTTCTTGTAAGGAAGTTCCGGATGAGACTTTAGACCTGCAAGTCAACAAGTTGAGAAACAAGAAAATAGCTTCTGTGGAGGAATCAATTAGTTGAGGGTGCTACTTGGGAGGCTGAGGCCGATATGAAGTCTCGATATCCCCATTTTTTTCCTTCTTCTCCTATTTAGCTTGATGTAATGAGTTTCCTCTTGGTTTGTCCTTTGTTTTGGGAGTCATGAGTTTTATGTGTTTCCATGATTTCCTTATGTTATGCATATTCATGAAAACTTGTGTTTTGAAAGAAAATGAGTTTATATAATTGATTTTCCTCATCTGGTTGTGCATTGAGTATGAGTTGCCTATAGACTTCATGAGATGAATTGATGAACATGCTTTATATATGCCTTTTTTAGAGTAAATGCATATAGGCTCCATGAGATTGTGTTAAGATGCTTTTAGCTTGGAGAAGGTAGGCTCCTTCATGCATAATGGGTTGATAGATGTAGTTCCTACTTCCTTATGATGCGTTGAGTGTATTTAGCTTGGAGTTGATGTGACCTCCTTGGTTGTGTGCATTTAAATGAGTTGCATGCATGATGGGCTGCTAGTATTGAGTCGTTTCTTCCGAAAGGTGTCTATGAATTTCATTTGAGGAGGAATGTTCCCAAGGGGGAGATAATGTAACACTTCAGAATCTAGTAGACTAAACTAGGGCTAAGTAAGAGGGATAGAGCCAAGGAAGAGGGCTAGGGCAGCCCACTCTTCCATAGACACTACCCACCTTCCCACAACCACCACCACAGCTCATGTAAGGACCATGGCTCATGGTGTGGCTCGTGGTGGTGAGGCAGTAGCTACCCAAAGGCTGCCCCAAAACAGCCTCCTCCACACGAGATCCTTGACGGCTCGTGAAGGCTCCCACTGGCCGGGGAGTGCTCGTGGTCTTCACTTAGTTTTGGGGGGTTAAGGGGTGGCACCCTAGCTACTAGTCCAAATACCACGGAGGGCACCATGGCTCGTGGTAGGGACCATGGCTCATGGGACCTCACATGGTCATGAGGCAGATCACTACAAGTTAGGGACTCATAGGTCTTTTCCGCTTTTTATTAGATCAAAGCCATGTCGTTTTGCCTAAGTCTAGGACCCCTATATAAGTCATTTTAACCCCAAAACTCACCCATTCAAGTCATTATTTCCAAAACCCAAAAGAAAATCAAAGATCTTCCTAACCAAAATATTTCAATCTCTAGAAACTTGAAGAAGAAGAAAGGATTCAAGCTAGGATCAATTTCAAGCTTCAATTCCTCCATTGAAGTTAAGCTTTGGGCTTTGAGGTATGATTCCTTTCATCCATGGAGTTCCCAAATTCCTCAATTTCAAATATTAGAATTCCCTAATTCAGTTAGGTTGATTTAAATAATTGGATTATGATCTATTATGCATGAATTTATGAATTACAATATTTTATGATGATTTCTCCCATTAACCCATGTAATCCCTATGTTTTCAATTTATGAATCATATGATATGAGATTTTGGTCTTCAAGAGTTTTATGAAATTGAGTATGTATTGCCATCTTTACATGTATTTATGATGAAATCCTTATTTAACCCGTATTTTCTAAGTATTGATGATTGAAAATGGGTTTTTACGTCAAGAGGTGAATTATGGACTTATGTATTGTTTTATGAAATTTATGAAAATGTTTTAAGGGTGCTTTGAGAGTAAAGTACCAATGATGATGATGTTGTTGTGTTGTTGAAAGGACGTTCTCATAAACACATAACTAGTATGATGTGAAAGGTTTTCTCACATAGAATGGGTTCTTAGGTTGGAGGTTTTCTCACCTAATTGAATCAAAGACTATGAGCTATCTTAATGAAACTAGCTTGAATTGGTTTTCCAAGGGATCTTTTTCATGAGTAATGAAGTCAAGTAAGAAATGACTATTTCATGGGAATTTATACTTAGCACCGAGTGGATATTGATAGTGAGATGGAAGCTCTCTGCACCGAGTGGATATTGATAGTGAGATGGAAGCTCTCCCATAGTAGAGGTCGGGTTTCCAAAGCAATCTCATGAGATGGAAGCTCTCCCATAGAAGAGGCTAGGTTTCTAGTAGCAATATCCTTATCCCTTAACTATGTGACCCTATAGGTTGAATAACTAGTGGATCCATGTAAGCTAGAAGTTCTTAGTTCTACCTTGGCAAGTAGGACAACCTTTTTCGGTGTGGGAGACACCGGGGGATCATGTTATAGCTCACATGGTCTTAATGTCGGTTAAGGCTAATTCCCCACAAGTAATAATGAACTAAGGTTAGTTCAAGAAGTATCGCATATGAGTTCAAAGCTTTTAAAGAAGATGTTAGCTTGCATTGACCATGATTTATGACTTATGCTTTGCAACTCTTTCATATGATGTTTAGTTTGGTCAATTGCATGTCATGAAATGAAATGTCCCTTTTTAGCATGTTTTAAATGTTTTATGCATGGCTATCATACTTGTTACATTGTTTTGTACTAACATATACTCTTGCCTAAATTTTCCCCAAATGTAGGGTCCGATATTCAGTGTGCTCTGTTTTGTGGCTAGTGGGTGATTTGATTGATTCCCGAGCTTTGGTGATTCCCCATGCTTCGAGGACGGAGTTTTATTATTTTAGTTTCTTTCATGTATTTCTATTTTGGACATGATGTATGGGCTAGGCCCAAGTTCATTCTATTGTGTTAGATGGCTATAATGAGACAAGTGTATTAGAATTCCGCTTTTTGTTTTATAAAATGTTTTGGACTTGGACAGTTGTTCTACTCTTATTGTTCTATTTCTTATGTTATGAGGACTAAGTGGCTTGTATGGAGTCCTTCGGGGTTCTATACGCCATGTTACATCTAGGGGGTACCCCTAGGTCGTGACATAGCTCACATAGTCTATGTCGATTAAATGGTAAACATCCCATAGTAATGAACTAAGGTTACTTTTAAAGTATCTCACAAGTGTTTTAAAGATGTTAAGCTTGTATTTACCATGAATATGACTTATATTTTTAACCTTTATATTATGATTTAGCTTGGCTATTGTATGCCATGTAAACTCCTTTTTAGCATAATTTCATAACTCTTATGCATTGTTATCATACTTGGTACATTTCATGTACTAATGCATACTTGTGCCAACATTGTCTTATTAATATAGGGTATGATGCTCCTTCTTCTCGCACTTGTGGCTAGTCGATCTGTTTGGCACTTCAATATTGGTGAGTCCTCATGATCCGAGGGCAAGGCACTTTTATAGCTTTCTTTCATTTAAGTTTTCAGAAATTTTTATGTGGTGTATGGGTTGCATCCCAACCACTTCCTTGATGTAGTAGATGGTTTATTGAGACTACGATTAGACTTCCGCTTGTGAAACTCTTTATGATATAAGACTGTTTATTTGAAATCTTTATTTCTATTATCTTGTATGATGTATGCTGAGTGGCTTGTATAGGGCCTTTCGGGGTTCTATACGACATGTTATGCCTAGGGTATACTTTGGGTCATGATATTAGTAGGTAAGCCTAACCCGTGGCTCGGAACCAGAAGCAATGGCCTATCACGCTGAAGAACACATAAAGGAAGTAGGGAACAACAACAAGGAGAAGAAAGGGAAATAATCAGATATATATTTAAAAAGACAATCCCCAAGAGTAAAGGAACTGAACTTAAATATAGCTAATAAACTTTCAAAAAAAAAAAAAAAAACTAGAGTGGAAACTATCTAGAAAACTAATCAGGCAATATTGGTCCTCAAATTATGCAGCTCAACTCTCAGTAATTTCTACCTTGAATTTAGGTTAAGTAATCGCACTTGTACCAACACTGTAATAATTGACACAATGACAACATTCTTTCCTACAATGAACCACCTTTGATGTTGTTCGTCCTTTCCTGCTTCCATATCTTCATTGAGAAACTTTTTCTTTTTTAAATTTTCTTAACAACCTTACATCATAATTATTATGTCTGCATCATCCTCTACATCAAAATGTTTTGATTGTTTATCATGGAAAGCAACTTTATCATTCCCACCACTAACCTTTCTCCAACAAAGTCATCTTAAAAACTAAAAAATAATAAATCAAACAATAAAGTTTATACAGTTGAACCCACTATTAACATGATTCTTGAACCATCTTTTGGCAAATATCTTCATCCTTGAACCCCATCTATGAGGGCAAATCAGGGACTATTTTGGTATGAGATTGATTATCCTTCTATAATTCAATCTTCTCACCTTCTCACATCCTAGGAATAATGCAGGTGGGGTGATGACATTTAGGTATACGTCTCTGGTAGCAGCGAAAGGGTAATTTTTGAGAAGCTTGATCACTTATACGTGAATATTTTACCTCTTCTCCCTTAGATTTGGAGAGTTATTCATCAACTAAGGGTAAAGGGGTACGTATATACATATGAGTGGTGAAGCTTCTCAATAGTTACCCTTTCACAACTATTGGAGAGGTGTACCTAGATGTCCTTGCCCCACCTGCATTCTTCCCGGGTCATGGGGAGGTGAGAAGATAAAATTATAGAAGGTTAGTCAGCATTCAGTCTATCACAATAACTTATTTGCCTCATGGAAGGGGTTTGAGGATGAATAGCCGAAGGATGGTCAAGAATAATGTCAACTGTGAGTTCATTTGTATCACATTTCTGGTTTGTTTTTTTTTTTCTTGTTTTTAATGATTCCTCACGTGAGGAAGGTTGGTAGTGGGGAAGATAGAATTTCTTTGTGTGACCAACAATTAAAGAATTTTTATGTACAGAGGAAGGTGCGAAGATGACAAATATGATAAAGCATTGTTATAATGATTAAGTAAAGAAAAAGTATTTCGATGAGGATATGAAGGTTAGAAGGAGGAGTAACACCAAAAGGAAGCTTATTGTAGGGAAGAGAAAAGTGTAGAGAGGAAGCTTATATAGATTTGAAAAATTAAGGATTATCATTTTGTTGAAAGCAGACGTTAGTTCTAGGTCAATCAAAATATCATGACACATGGCGGAAGTATTAAATGCAAGGGGACACATGCCACATCGAGTGTCAAAAAAACTTTTGCTTTCTTTCACACCTAGAATTGAAAAACTCTTCCTCTTCCAAGGTATAATTTGTCAAAGCATTCAAAAAGAGGGAAAACTATCTATATGAGAAAAAAGGCACGCCTTGGGACAACCAACCATACGCCAATGCTTCATATTCCTTCATCAACAATCATGCAACCAAATTTAACGGTTGTACTGGTTCCTTTTTAAGTTTAGTAGGGACTTTAAGGCTGCTTATTTAAGTTAAAAGGTTCAACATTAGTGGATACTATTACAATAGAAGTTAGGAAAATAAAATGCAATGAGTTATGAAGATGACTTTTAAAATAAATATTTAAGAAAAACTACTTTGAAATAGATTATTGTGTTATTAGACTACTCTATTTTAACATATATGTTTTTTTTTAGAGAAAATGAAAAATTGGAATGGTAAATATTGAGACATTTAAGTTTTTATAATTAAGAATAGAAATGAATGGATGAAGTAGTATTGACACATTTATTTTTTATAATAATATAATATTAAGTTAATAAATAACAAATAAATAAATAAGATATAAAAAAAAAAAACATCCAAAAAATGAAAAAAAAATAATTAGAATCTTTAGCGAAAGAGAAGTCTAACATATGGATATAGATATAGGTAAAGGAATGAATGAAAAATGCAAAAAGTTAGAGATTGTATGACAAACCTAAAAGTTAAGAAGATTACTTATTACATTGTAATTTCACCATTATGATTGCTAGAAGTTTTATACTCTTTCTTTTGAAAGAAAGAACCACTTAGAAACCAAATCAATCTAGTCGGTATTTTAAGTATTAGAATATATTAGAAATACAGACAAAAAAAAATGAGAAACAAAGGTAAATCACATTTTTGGCCTAATAAAACTGTCTCATTACATTTCTAATCCGTAACTTTATATAATTATATAGATAGATTAGTTAAAAACGTCACGTTATGAAAATACTTAGAAGTTGAATAAAACATCAAAAGAAAATTACAACAAGCAAAACATAAATATGTGAAGATTAATAATTATAAAACAAATATGTACATATGGAAAAAAGAGTCTAAATAGAAGAATTGCTTTATTCAATCTAAAATGATGAAATATATATTAGACTTTAATTGGACGATCTCTTTGTCACAGATAAAATTATTATTACAAAATATTTGTATAGCCTTCATTCCAGATGAATCGATTCTACGAAAGCGAAATTAAGAGGCAATAGTGACATCATCCACACCTGCATCATGAATTTTCTTCTATTAATTTTAAATTTACAAAGACATACATCTCAACATTTATTTTACCAAATTTATGACCAATATTCCATCAAAATACTAAAGGAACAAATTTAAGAAAAAAAATACATTGAAATAAAAGTAGACATGACAACTTATGCCGAATTTCCTTTTGAACACAACAACTTTCAATTGTTTGTTTCTGAACAAATTTCCATTGGACACAACAATTTATACCCAACAATCACAAATCATTTTTACCTCATAACTTGCACAACATTCTCTTCTTGGTTGTAATATATTTATATGGTGAGTATTTGATTGATTAATTTATCACAATTAATATTTGCCTTTTCATTCCTCAAATATATGGTGAGTATTTGATTGATTAATTTATCACAATTAATATTTGCCTTTTCATTCCTCCATATTCCACCGGTTAATTATCATTTTTAATTTTGTCATTAATCTCTTTTCATTTATTTAAGTTGTCTTTTCAGTTTTCCATTATTAAATTCAAAAATTAAGATATAATTAGAGAAAATTATCAAAAAAAGGGAAAAAAAGATAAATAGCAATGGAGGCCTTAGAGAGGTGTCGCATCACCTTGTCTACATTTAGCTTTATATTATATATAGATTATTGCGACTTGTAGTATTTTTATGTAGTTATCCAATTATATAAATTTTGTTTCAAAAAAACATGTTGAAGATTATATGCCCAAATTCACTATCAAAATCTAACTATTTGACTCTCGAAATTCGAATAATGACGTATAATTGGGGAAGCGGGAGTAATCGAATTAGTTTTGTGTGAGTACATGAGCAATAGATCGCTTTACAATGAGATGCTGATATTATTTCTTTTAAGAAAATGTGGCTCCTTTGAATTAAACAAATTCATGTACGTGAAAATGTTTTAATCGATAATGGTGGTTTTTGGCAGATTTTGATATTTTCTTTCACTACATCAAAAATTATCTTTAGTAGTAATTAATTAACGACAATAGCTTAATTGTCACTAAAATGTATTTTTAGCGGCATTTAGCACTCTTTGTAAATGTCCTTAAAGTCTATAGGTACACTGGATCCAATGACAGTTAACTAATGCCGATAAAGACTTTATCACTCTTTGTTAATGTATATATTTATTACCGGTAAAGGTTGTTTTTGTTGTAGTGTTTGGAGATGAAAATACACAGTTTGAAATATGTTTGTAACAAATTTTCATCTGAAAATTGACATTCTTTAACTGACAAATCTAGTATTATATTCTAATAAATATATATATATTAGTAGGCTATTTAAATTACGCATACTTCTTCTTTTTTTTAATTAAGATTATTTAAATATACTCACTAAAAACATTGTTAGAACAAGCTTTAAATCTGTTTATTAATTAAGTTACAAAGGCATTAGTTGTAGTTCTTGGAATTCTACATTTTTCTATATGAACATTTGTTTAGTGCAAAAACATTATCCTTAAGGCAACTGAGAACAAAGGGTTTTTTTTTTTTTTTTTGCTCAGTTATCTTTTTCCTTAATTTAATGTGACACAATTGAAATTTCGGAGAGTCAACCACATTTTTTTTATGACCAAAGTTTCTTTATGTTCCTTTAAAAAAATTTAAATTGTTAATTATTGTGATTTATAGTGCTTTTACATAATTTTCATAAATATAAATTACATTTCAAAAAAACTTAAACCTTTTATGCCAAATTCATAGCCAAAGTTTAAAAGTTCAAGACTTATCATTTCAATTACGCCACAACAATTGAGACAAAGAAAGTAATAGATATTATTCATTGTGTTGTTCATTAATACATGTAGATAACACTTGATCCAACTTAACCAAGAAAAAGAAAACTTGATTCAAAGGTAGAATTGAGAATTGTTGGTGTTGTATTAAGGGTGTGTTTGGTATGAAGGAAAATGTTTTCCATGGAAAATGTTTTCCTGGAAAACAAGTAGATTTTGGACTTATTTTCTCATGTTTGGTTGGTGAGTAGCAAATATTTTCCGAAAAAGATTTTTTAGTGTTTGATTAATGAATGAAAGATATTTTTGAGAAAATATCTTTTATTTTTCCTAGAGAGTAGAAAATAATTTTTGAATTGAAATTGAAATTATTTTTTAAAAATAAACTTAGATTTTTTTGGGGGTGGGGTGATAGTGGGGGAGGGTGGGTAGGGATGAGATGGGGTGAAAAAATAAAAATTTAAAATTGAAAATAT
>NC_064282.1:50611699-50692011 GCF_019186545.1 Solanum stenotomum
GGGGGTAGAAAAATAAGAATTTGAATTTGAAAATATTTTTTAGAAACAAAATTTAATTTTTTAATTTGTTTGGGGGGGAGGGGTTGAGGGTAGGGGTCGGGGTGGGGTGAAAATAAAATTTGAAATTGGAGATATTTTTAAAAAACAAACTTAAATTTTTTTGGGGGGTAGGGGGTTGGCGGGGGATAGGGTGAGGGTGGGGTAAAAAATAAAAAAAATTAAAGTTGAAAATACTCTTTAAAAAATAAGCTTTAAATTTATTTTTTTCAACAAAAAAAATTGTAATATGAAGTTGGAGGAGAGTTTTGGAAAATATTTTCCTTAATTTTTGAAGGGAAGTCATTTTCCTTAAATTTGAGAAAAATGAGTTGATTTGAAAAACATTTTACTCAACCAAACATGAGGAAATTGAAAATTTCCTTCATTACGAAACACACCCTAATTGCTTCAATTTTTACACGTTCAACCAAATCACCATATTTTTAGAGTAATTAAGGACATTTCACAATCAAGTTCATGCATTTGATAATATCTTTTGTTGAGCCTTTGTTGTTTAAAAAATAGTGTTCCATAATTATCATAACTTGCTATTGCTATCTCATTTAATTTTTTTATTTTTAAATAATAAAATAATTTGTTTTATTGTGATTGAATAAGTTTTTTAAAAATAAAGATTAGGAAGACAACAAAAAAAATGTCATAGTGAAAATGGAACACATGTTTGATGATTTATTTTTCTTTTTTAAATTATTGAACACAATTTTCAAAATAAAAATTAGTAGTAAACAAAATTGGATTGAAAAAAATAATTTTATGTCACGACCCAGGGGTACCCCTAGACGTAACACGGCGTACTCAACCCCGAAGGGATCTAATACAAGCCCTTAGCATCAAAACATAGGCAATAGAAAAGTATGGAAAATTTAAAACTTCTTTAAGACCATACAAGCAAAAACATTTTCATAAGCAAGCAGAAGTCTTTACTACAACCTTTGTCTCAAACCATCTATTTAAACTCATGAATAAAAGTCTTGGGACGCAACCCATATAAAGTCTAAAACATAAAGAAAAGACATAAAGGAAACATGGGTTTGTCCTCGAAGCTAGGAGGACTCACCAATTCTTCAACTGTTCTTGATCCTTGGAAACCTAGCCTTCAAAGCAACTCAATCTCCTCAACCCTACATTTGATTAGAATGTAGGCAATATGCGTTAGTATAAAACGTACCAAGTATGAAAGCTAGCACAACATCATAAGAGCATCTCAAAATGATCAGTCAACATAAGACATAAGCATAAGAGATAATAAAATAGTTAATGAGCATAAGAGATAAGACATAATCATATAAGCACAATTGACTCTTAGTCATAAATACCATAATAGAACCATTCTCAAGTAACCTCAAAATAATACAAGTGCAAATCAAGAATAGCATCCCATAATACACCCAAGCCAAGTATACCTTTTTGGTCATCTTAATCATAGTCTACATACATGGTCAACTCTTAAGCTTCTCTATGCAATAAGGGCACCATACTTATAAGTAACCTCAAGACACACTTGTGCAACGCATGAAAGGCATCCCTTACTACCCTTCACACTAAGCATAGCCTTGAAGTCATCCTAGTTGTATTCACCCTACTTTGGCCTCATTATTGGCTTAACTCTCATAACTAAGGGAATCTCTCACCTTTAGTCAACTATAACTAAGAAAGGCAACTCTAGCACAATCATATCTCAAGACTTCTCTTTAGTGACCCTAAGTCATACTTGTACAATGCATGCATATCACCCCATAATACTATACATGCTAAGTACTACCTTTAGGTCTTCATACTAACACTTCTTGGTTTGGAACCTAGTTCCTCTCTGTAACTTTAGAACACGATGAGGTACTCTCTTAAGCACATCTTAGTTCACTATTAGGTTGAACCCTATGAGATACTTCCTTTAGCATGTCTAAGTTCAAACTTCACATGGATCCTATGAGATACTACCTTAAGCATGTCTAAGTCCACTTATACTCTTGAACACTATGAGGTACTTCATTAAGTAAGTCTTCGTTCAATTATGCTTTAGAACACTATAAGTTGCTCCTCAATCATGTCTTAGTTCATAGGATATGGATATTGCTACTAGGAACCTTAACTCAACTATGTGAAGGCTCCCATCTCATGAGACCTAACTTTGGGAAAACCCACACTCTACTACGTAAGAGTTCCCACTTTAACTTGGATAGTCCTCACATCAACTAGGTGTGTCTCTCCTTTCTTCTTAGAGTCCGGACCCTATCTTGTGTGACCCTCCATCTCATTGTCAATATCCACTTGGAGCCAAGCATACACCCCAAGGTTTACTTGTTAAGCCTTGCTTAACACTCATATCTCATGGAAGGATGTTCTTGACAATCTATCCATGCTCAAGTGATTCTATCACTTTCATCTATCAAGCACTCATAAGGTAGGTTAGGTGAGTATAGGCCTTTCACCACAATCCAACCTATTAGACTTCTATTGTCATTTAGACTTTACTCTCAAAGCCTTAGCATCAATAGTTAATTACCTTAGCTTCACCCTAAAGCCTTAGTTATCATGACCACAACCTTACTCTCAAGGTTTCTTTCTTAATCTCTTCTTTATACCTAGATTTAAAGGTAGTTTGATCACATCTCTCATTACTAGGTGATTCTAGTCTTAACTGATCATAAAGGTTCAATTCTAACTTTACACGTCAAGATCAATCATAAACTATAGAGTATAGTTCCATTCATGATTATATGTTCCTAACTTGATCAATTACAACACATAACATTGAATTAGGAAGATCATGTATGAACCTTCAACTTTGCATCTAATGGCATAAACCCACAAAGACCACATTCATCAATTTAGATTAGGGTTTACCATAAAAATCACATGAAATCATAATAATATCATTAAACAAAGCTAAATCAATCATAATTGGGTGATATCCACTAGATTGGAATCACACCCAAACCCTACCCACAATGCAAGCACAACCCTAGCTAGAATTGAGTTTTTGACTTAACAATTGGGGGAAACTATAGGGGCTCATTGGGTGGAAGAACCCATGGATGATTAAACTTCACATACCTTCAATCAAAGCCCTAAACAAAGCTTGAATCAATGGTGAATTCGACCTACTTGCTGCCCCTCTTCTTCTTCTTAATTCTTTCCTTCTAGGGAGAGAATATTTGGAGAGTGATTTGGGGTCTTTATATGAATGAGTTAAATTTATTAGTTTAGGGGTGTATTATAATTATATAGGTGGCTAATTAACTAACTAACCGACCTCCCTTAACCCCTCATTAATAACTTAATTAATTTCCAAATCCCCTAACTAAAACTAAAACTCGAAATTCTGGCAGCACCTACGGATACCCATCCACGGACCGTGGATGGGTTGACGGGGCGTGGAATGGTCTCATCGTTAGGGACTGAGGCTAGAAGTTTCAGGCCTTGACCCACGCTCAAGACCTACGGGGCGTTGGTCAGTCTACGCCCAGTAGATTGCAACCGTAGTTCACACATTGTTTCCAGATTTAGGGACTGTTTTGGGGTCCCATTCAAGGACCCCTTGGGTGGTCCTTGGGGGGTCTTACCCGAACGTTTAACCCCTAAAACCCCTATTCTAAGTACGGGAATCATTTTTACAAGTTTTAACCCTCATACGATACTCCAAAACTCTTACCAAAGGCTCTAGAACTCACTAGTTCAACTCACTAAATTACGGGGTGTTACAATATCCCCCACTTGGGAACATTCATTCTCGAATGACACTTTAAACACCTATTAAAGTCACAACTCTATCTTAGCAGCCCATTATGCATGCACTACATCTAATATGCACACAGCCAAGAAAGGAAACTTCAATTCAAGACCAAACTCATTCAATGCAACACAAGGGAGTAGGGCTACTTCTACCAACTCAAAAATGCATCAATTCTATATCTACTCTTTTTAAAGGAGAAACTACCATCTCCTAACTAAAACATGCTCACCACATACTCATGGAGCCTAAATGCACATTACTTCTCAAAAAGCATTCATTCAATGAGGAAATCTTTCAACTCCAACTAGGGCATGCTCATACTCAACTCATGTAGTCTATATGCAAGTCTACAAATGCATTACAACATGAGAGAAATAACAATGCATATAAGCCATTTCTAACAAGACCTAAGCATTTTCATGAACATGCATATAAGGAAATCATGGCAACACATAAAGCACACAATGACCCCACTAGATAGGCACCCTATCCCCCACTTGGGAGTAAGCCTACAGAACTCTTCTAAACATCATGCATACTAAGAAAAACTTCAAATCTAATCATAACAAGTCACAAGAGACAAGAAATCCAGAAATTTACTAAAGCATAAAGCACATACCGGAAAGGACATGAGGAGATCACTCTTGATCTTCTCCAGATTGGAGAGCATAAAACCTATTCTTCTTTTGAGGCTCTTCATCAACACCACTAGAGTCAACTTTCTTACCCTCTCTTCATTTAGCCTTAAGAACTGGGCAATCTCTCATCGTGTGCCCTTCCTTACCACACCCATAGCAACCATCCATGCCGGCTAGGCATTTACCAAAATGATTCCTCCCACACTTGGTGCAAATAGACTTAGAAAATGGAGAGTCTTTTCCGAAATACTTTGGTTTAGTCCTAGACCGACCTTGTCCATCGGACTTGGCATTAGAAAAATCCCCACCATCGGTTCTAGCTCTTTTCACCTCTCTATTAACTTTCTTAAACTTTTGCTCCTCAATTTGTTGAGCATGCACCATGAGGCGGGAAATATTCATACTAGGGATAAGCATTGCCGAACGACATTCATTGACCACTAATTCGGACACACCCATCACAAACTTATTCATCTTGGCCCTTGAATCCCCCACTATGGTTGAAGCATATTTGGATTGTTGGGTAAACTTAAGGGAATACTCCTTAACACTCATACCCCCTTGCTTAAGATTTATGAATTCTTGCATTTTTAGCTCCCTCAACTCTAGGGGAAAGAACCTATCAAGGAATTCCCTTTTGAACTCTTCCCACTCTATTGGGCCCTCTCCTATTGGACTACTATATTTCCATTGCTCATTCCATATTTGTGCTACATCCCTCAATTGGTAAGTGGCTAGATCAGCTTTCTCTACCGAAGTCAAGCCCATGATGGCAAGCACCTTATACACCTCATCTACAAAACCTTGAGGGTCTTCCTCCACTTTAGAGCCATAGAACTCCGGAGGGTTCATCCTCAAAAAGTCTCTCACCCTAGAAGAAGCCATTCCCCTTACTATGTTTGCTGGAGCTACCACCTCTCTATTGGCTAGCGTCGTCAAGGCTTGAGCCAATAATTGCATAGAAGCCCTAAACTCCGCAAGAGTGGCATTTCCAATTGGAGGGTCATTTGGAACTTGAGGAGGATCTTGTGGAGGGACTTAGTTTGGAACTTGAAGAGGAACCTCTTGCTCCCCATCACCTTCCTCAACTCTCCTAGCATTAGCCCTAGTATTTTCCATAACCTGAAAAATCATAGGCAAATGACCTCACGTATCAGGACACTAATTCCAGTTCAAGTGCCAATGATCGCGAGTAGTAATATAACCCAACCAAGGGTTGAGATCATTCCCACAAGGAGCGGTTAGTAGTCAAGAATCAAATAGAAAAGTAAAATTTAGTTATAATCAATCATAGCTATAAATATTTACGAATAAAAACATACTAAATCTAAAGGTGACACGAATGTCAATTATCAAAGGGGGGTTTGTAAGCAACTAAGAAA
Source organism: Solanum stenotomum (assembly GCF_019186545.1). Classification (NCBI taxonomy): domain Eukaryota; kingdom Viridiplantae; phylum Streptophyta; class Magnoliopsida; order Solanales; family Solanaceae; genus Solanum; species Solanum stenotomum. The sequence continues at coordinate 50,617,513 of NC_064282.1, forward strand.
CAAAAACAACAAAAAAATATAAAGATGCGAAATGGGGAGATGGGATTCTTGGGATGTGATAGGAATATGGATAAAATATACTATTGGGTATATGCTATTTATAGTAAATCACTGAATATTTGTAACTAGGCTATCCCTCTCGAGCAACTTACCCCGAATCAACTCGGTTTCTCTCGAACACCGAGTTGCAGTATTTAAGAGCAGCCTCCGCCTTAGCCCATTCATTCTCTCGAGCTGAATGTGTGGGAGAAAGTCTAGGATACACTCTCTCGAGCAAAAACCCACAACAACCCAATAACCACCGGCTATCGATTTAGTAGTCTTAGTATTAAAACCTCTCTCTCGAGCAAGCCAAAAATACTAAGATGAAATCGTATTTGCAACTACAATCCCATTAAGTTCAAACAACACTACTAAATGAAATCACATTTAAACATCAAATAGACAAATAATAAGCAATACCCAACAGAAAATTTAACCCATATTCATAAAATCACACCCCAAGAATTAGGGTTTTAGCTAGACATGAAAAAGAGATAGAAATTGATACCAACAAGTGTTTCCATCAAGTGGTACGATAGAAAATGTCCTTAAACACGTCTAGGATGAAGATTCTTGGATACCCACTTCCAATTTCTTGGAGTTGAAAACCTTAAAAACCTTCAAGCTCAAGAACAATGTCTCCTCAAAAACTCTAAGAACTAAAAACTGAAAATATTCTCGATCTCAATAATTCTCTATAACTTGATTACTAAGCAACATAATTAAATATGTATTTATAGTTTTCAAAAATTTGTGTTGCGAAGGACCACGCGATGCAGTTAGTCGGGATCGCCGATACACTCGGCGATCCACCATTTGGTCTGGTTCATTGCCTTTTAGATTTTGCCTTCAGCATCTTCGCGTTTTGATTCACTGGGCAACAGGGAACTGCATCGCGGAACTACTCGGCGATGCGCCGATTGCTCCATTTCCTCGCAGACTTGATCTTTTCCTTCAGGGCTCAGCACACTGGAACATTAGGCGAGATTTGAGGCCTTTCGGCAATTCGCCTAACGGATTAGGCGATCTTCAGACCATCTTTACTTCCTTCTTTCAACCGCTTTGTTCCTTTTTGCCAAGTGGTGTCCATGCTTTTCCTCAAACTCCAAATAACTGAAACTTAAGGATTTACATCAGTTTTTGAAATAAAATATGCATTTGAGGACACTTAATCTATCAAAATAAAGCTCTAAATGAGTCCAACTCGTGGACTCATCAGCAAACATTATAAGGAGAACCTACTAGAACTAAACTTCTACGGCACGACTAAGAGAATAAAGAAGTGAGATTTCCTAAACATCCAGTAGCCTCCTATTCATAAAAGTGGTCTTCTTCACATTTATGAACAAGACTCTACTAGATGTGGTTTGAGATAATCCTAGAATCATTCTAAACCTTGGACTCTGATACCAAGTTTGTCACAACCCCTAGACGTAACACGACGTACTCGATCCCGAAGGGGTCTAATACAAGCCCTTAGCATCAAAACATAGGTAATAGAAAAGTATGGAAAATTTAAAACTTCTTTAAGACCATACAATCGAAAACATTTTCATAAGAAAGCGAAAGTCTTTACTACAACCTTTGTCTCAAACCATCTATTTAAATGCATGAATAAAAGTCTTGGGACGCAGCCCATATAAAGTCTAAAACATAAAGAAAAGACATAAAGGAAACATGGGTTTGTCCTCGAAGCTAGGAGGACTCACCAATTTTTCAACTCTTCTTAATCTCTTCTTTATACATATATTTCAAGGTAATTTGATCTCATCTCTCATTACTAGATGATTCTAGTCTTAATTGATCATAAAGGTTAAATTCTAACTTTACAAGTCAAGATCAATCATAAACTATAGAGTATAGTTCCATTCATGATTATATGATCCAAACTTGATCAATTACAACATATAACATTGAATTAGGAAGATCACGTATGAACCTTCAATTTTATCTCTAATGGCACCCAGAAAGACCACATTCATCAATTTATATTAGGGTTTACCATATAAATCATACGAAATCATCATAATATCATTAAACAAAGCTAAATCAATCATAATTGGGTGATATCCACTAGATTGGAATTACACCCAAACCATACCCACAATGTAAGCACAACCCTAGCTAGAATTGGGTTTTTGACTTAACAATAGGGGGAAACTATGGGGGCTCCTTGGGTGGAAGAACCCATGGATTATTAATCTTCACATACCTTCAATCAAAGCCCTAAACAAATCTTGAATCAATGGTGAATTCGACCTACTTGTTTCCCCTCTTCTTCTTCTTAATTCTTTCCTTCTAGGGAGAGAATATTTGGAGAGTGATTTGGGGTTTTTAAATGAATGAGTTAAATTTATTAGTTTAGGGGTGTATTATACTTATATAGGTGGCTAATTAACTAACTATCTGACCTTCCTTAACCCCTCTTTAATAACTTAATTAATTCCCAAACCCCCTAACTAAAACTAAAACTCGAAATTTTGGTAGCACCTACGGATCCCCATCCACGGACCGTGGATGGGTTGACGGGGCATGGAATGGTCTTGTGGTTAGGGATTGAGGCTAGAAGTTGCATTCCTTAATAGGCCTTGACCCACTCCCAAGACCTACGGGGCGTGGTTCAATCTACGGCTCTACGCCCAGTAGATTGCAACCGTAGTCCATACATTTTTATCAGATTTAGGGACTATTTTGGGGTCCCCGTCAAGGACCCCTTGGGTGGTCCTTGTGGGGTCGTACCTGGACGTTTAACCCCTAAACCCTTATTCTAAGTACGGGGATCATTTTTACAATTTTTAACCCTCATACGACACTTCAAACTCTTAAAAAAGGCTCTAGAACTCACTAGTTCAACTCACTAAATTACGAGGTGTTACATTTTATTACTTTTGTTTCTAGAAAGAACTAAGCTACAAGAACAATTAATTTGTATTTATCATTAATTCTAGTCACATGCTTTTTAGATATTTGTATGTTAGAAATAGTAAACATCATTTCATTTACTAGAAGTAGATGAAGTAAGTGGAGATAGATAATAGTTATAAATTAAAGGTAAGTTAACTACACAAATTTTTATGAGCAATATTCATTTGAGGTGTGATATTGTGGCACTCAAGTAGAGAAAGACGTTAATTATCCTTTGAATTGTGTTAATTTCAGGGTTTATTGCTAGAAAGAAAGATGACGTACAAATGTTGAAGAAAGCAAAAACTGGCAGAAATTAAGCCCCAGATGTCTCACATGCAGAAGAGGCTTCGCTTTGGCGAAGGGTCAACTCATAGTCAAAGGTCGCTTAAGCGACCACGTTGGAGTTGCTTTTGCGAACCGGACAAAATTTGTGGAGTTCACCTAAGCGATGGTAGTTTCGGTTTTGCAATGTTCGCTTAAGCGAACTCCTGTTTGCTTTTGTGAGGTTTGTTGGTATGTCAGGGGCAAAAATGACATTTCTCTGGCATTGGATCCAAATTCCGACAAACGGGATTGGGAGAAACATTATTCATCATCAGAAAAAGATCAAGAGATATAGATCAGATCTTTGAGAGAAACTCTTTTTTTTTTAACTTAGAGTAGATTTCTTGTTGTTCTTAATTTTGGGTTGAGACTTTGAAGGCAAGTTGCCTCATATTTCATCCTTTGATTTGAAGATTGTGTTTTCAATAGTAGTATCTCTTATTCTATCTTTTTTTCCTTGCTTTGTATTGCATTAATTATGGGTGTAATTGCTAATTGTTATTGGGATTTTGTGCTACAAATAGACAAATCATTTGGGTCTTTGATTCCTCATTCTATTTCTTTTGTATGATTCCATGTTTAACATTTATGAAATGGATTTAGTCTAATTTTCATGTTTGAATTCATGAGTTGGGAGTGCTCGCTCAATTCTAGCATCTGATCCGTTGCTTGAAAGAGAATTTGTGAAGTGGAGAATTAGGTTGATAATCGCATATTAGCTTTGAATCTTAAATTTGAGACCGAAAGGGAAGAATTTAGGTTTTCATTGTTGAATGCAAGGTTTGCTTGAAATAGATGTATAAGTTAAGGTATTAGGTTGTGTTGTTGAATTACATGATTGAGATCGAAAGGAGATATCATGATATAACCCTTTGAGATTGAAAGGATATTAATTAGAGATGATTTATGATGACATAACCTACCTATGAGTGAATGAGCATGTGTTAAGATTTCAGTGGATCGTTGAGTGAGTATTGAAGTCCGAATTTCCCAACTTCCAATTATCACTTGCTTGATTTGTTATTTTCCTAAAGCCTTTAATGGTGTTACCAAACCATTTTCTTAATTTGACGATTGTGTGTTATTAAATTTAGTTTCAAACTTGTAGCTACTAGTTCTTTTTCTTTTCAATTGTCGACAAATTATTCTTTGTGGGATTCGACCCCGACTCTTAGTTGGGTATTTTTATTGACGACAACCGCTTACTCTTTTAATTACTTTTGAAAAGTAGTTTGAGCTATATAAAAATGGCGTCGCTGTCGGGGACCAATTAGACGTATTGAATTGATTTAGGATTTCTAGTTTACTTGTTTCTATTTAAATTGTGAATAGTTATCTTTATTTTCTTGTGTTTTTTCTATGGTTTCTTGTGATAAAGAAATGCTTGGGGGTTGTAAGTCCTATGTTGATGACTCATGACCTTGTTATGAATAAATGGGTGTAGTAAGTCAATCTTGGCTCATGAGCTTGGCCCAAAGGCTTGAACATAGTGAGAAGCACCTACATCTAGTGTCCTAATTCTCGCAATGTATACTATAAGAATGAAAGTTTAAATATAAATCTACATAAATAATAAAGGAAAATCATAGACAATGTGATGTGACACCTCTCTATGGCCTCCATGTGCATTTATTTTTTTTTTCTCTTTTTTTTTTTGGCTTTTTTTTAAAAAAAACAATTATTGTATTGTAAAAATAAATTACTAAATTTATTACAAATAAATATTTTATTAATGGAGGAACATTACAAAAAAATCTCTTCACATTTTTTTTTATTTGTTTGTCTCACTTATAATAAAGGAGAAACATAATTTATCTTTCTTTCCTTTTTTGTCTTTTTTTTAATTCAAATTAATTATTGTATTGTAAAAGTAAATTACTTAATTTATTACGAATAAATATTTTATTAATGGAGGAAATTTACAACAAAAACTCTCCACGTTCTTTTTTTTATTTTTTTGTCTAACTTCTAATCATGAAATGATAATAATTTTTAATATATTTTTTAAGTATTTTTCTCTTTATTTTTTAATTTATTCACGAGTTATTACCCATGACTTACCCCTCTTTAATTTTTACTTTTAATAATATTCATAACTTTCATAATTTTTATCTCCATAACCTCCAAAACTAAAATTTGTAAGTTTATGACGTCTTATGGTATTCCTCTATTTTGCCTATAAATTCTATTAGTTTCATGAACATTCACATTCAAAATTATCCTTTCTCTTCTTCATCATATTGGTTTGGTTTGTAACAAAAAATAAGTACATGAAGGTAAGAAATATTTCATTCTCAAGTCTTTATTTTTTCACTTCCTCTATTTTGTCTATATAAATTAATATTTGGTTTGTGAATGTAAGTAACATGTAACTAAAAAAAAAAGTACATATAGTTAATAAATATTTCGTTCTCAAGTCCTTAGTTTTTCATTTCCTCTATTTTGTCTATATAAATTCATATTTACTTTCACGAAGATTCGCATACAAAATTATCATTTCTCTTCTTCATCGTATTTGTTTATGAATTAACTAACATGTAACAAAAAAAGAAGTACATGAAGGCAAGATATATTTCATTCTCAAGTCTTTCTTTTTATTTTTATGTTCTTAGACATGCGTTCTTAATATTTTATTTATGTTTGTATTATCATTCATCAAGCAAGTATGATTAAAAAAAATGTCTTTGTAATTCTTAACATTGTGTCGTCCATATGCAATTGTTATTTCTAATAGTCAATTTTCCGAATATAATATAGTTTAATAATAATATTTATTAGATAATTATTATTTTGTATAGTTGGTACTACTGAAAAAATATTATACAAATATATTACATATAGTTTAAATTTCTTTCTTTCTTTCTTTTTACAATTAATTTTAATTAGTATTTCATATTTTATTTATTCATTTTTTATAGAAGAGTTTGACATATGAAGCAAAATATGGTGGCGGATCTACTTGCAAAGGAAGATGATAGAAGGGAAAAAATGAAGCATAATTAGATATTTTTTTTTACTTTGACTTGTATTAGTAACTAAGTTACTTTTGCTAGAATTTTTTAAATTTTGGTTTTTATAAATAATTTAGCTAAATGTATTGTCAATGCTAATCATTTGATCCTTTACTATTCTACTTTTTCTTTGTTTTGAAGCAAAATTAATATAATTATCCCATTTCAATAATAGAAAACAAAATTATGATTATTAGGAGTTAAATTTTTATTATACTTGCAAAAAAATAAGTGAAAAATAAAATATTAGTTTTATGATGCCATTTTTTTGCGCATGTAATAATTTGTTTCCATCACCATTCTTTTTGTTTGAAATGTGTTTATGTAATGACCCGAACCATTGTTATTTATGAAGGACAAAACGTCGAGAGTATCTGGACCCTACCATCCCGCCAGGGCGGGAGGGATGCCGCTAGGGCGGCGACGCTCCAGCGGGATAGGGAACGCCAGAGCGGGATGGTCGGGGGAAGAACTTAAATGACGCGAAGTCTTATTTTTTTATTTTCCCCTAAGTGCCAAAAAGAGGCGAGGATCACCCCAGAAACCCTCGAATGGCTGCTCTAGGCTTGGGAAGGAAAGAGAAAGAGATCTCTAGTGCAAGGTTGACAACAACTCATGGATTCTCGGCTAAAATCCACCATCTCATTGTTCGAAAGCCAAGATTGGAGCTATAATCCTCTACAACGGCTTGGCGACCAGGTAAGTTTGGTTTTCTCAATTGAATAGTCATAAGTTCATACTCACTGCGTGATATAATGTTAATTAACGGTAGAATCCATGCTAGGCCTTCGGTCACGGAAGAAGGGATGATTATGTGTGTACTTTAGTTTCTATATACGATGTGTACTGTAGAAAAAAACCTTGTCCTATGAACTAGGGTTAGATGATGGTTCGACTTCTAGTTTTGTGTTGTATATGCTAGTTATGGCCCTATTGTATGTATACGGGAATGTGGATAGAGAATTATGAACCGAACTCAATGAAACGACCAAGTATGTATAATTACATGTCATGAGCCTATTACTTACAGGTGTGACTATGTGAACTATTCATTATAGGTGTGATTACGATTATGGTTGTGTTGATTGGACCGGATGTCACGTTTTGACACATACATTGGATCGGGTGTCATGTTTCGACACATACATTGGATCATGTGTCACGTTCCGACACATATATTGGATCGAGTGTTATGTTCCAACATATATATTGGATCGGGTGTCACGTTCTGACACAATAACAGTTTTAGTGTGGGTTCCATGAGATAACCATTGTGATTATCATATACGTATATGCTAGTTATTGATATTGGGAAATGGTATGTTGCTCCAAAGAGAATATTGAACTATGCATCTGACTTAGGTGTTTTACTGTGCAGTAAGCACTCGTGTACTTCTCATTTTCGAAATAAAGTCTAGTAAGTGGAGACTGAGGGTCCAAGCATTATTATTGGTTACTTTAAGGAGGCGAGTTGTGTCCTTACTAGTGAGAAATGGGATAGTGTTCATGATGCAAAGGTAGTTAGGTCCTACCTTGGGTTGGGAATTTGTGTCAGAAAACAGTTAGCGAGCCTTGGTAGAATATACTATGTGGTCAAGGGTTGAATTGTGAAGTTAAAAGAAGCAAGGGTACGTTGTGAGTGGCTAGTCGGACTAGTAGTGGTGGCATTCGGGAACTCTTTTAGGAGATAGAATGATAAAATAATGATCAAGAACCGAGCGAGTGGGGTTATAGAGACGAGGGCCAGAGTCAAGCATGCTAGTACGTTTAAAGGTTTTCGGAGATGGTAAAGGTAGGAGTGTAAAGGTTGAGGGGTGTACTTTCTTATTGTGTGTTTTATGTTGGTTGATTACTTTATATTATGCGGTGGGTATTGGGTGACCGATGATGCCTACCAGTACGTGTGGCTTGTACTGATACTACTCTTGCTATGCCTTTTTGGTATCGTCTGTTTGCAGGGTCAGTGATGTTTCATAGGTGAAGACAAAGAAAATCTCCAACATCTTCTACTCTTCCTTTCCTATGGTGGGAGTTGTGTCCTTATTTACTGTATTTCATACTTTGTAATCTTAGAAGCTCTTGTACCTATTTAGACTAGATTTTTGGGGTGTTTATTATTTTACAAGTTAAATTGTGGATCCTTTAAAACGCTTATTTATGTAAAAGTCGCATACATTTTCTTTTATCCTAAGTTTTCTAAAATCTTCCGCATGTTTATAACTGTTGGAAATCGAGGGTTCTCCTACTTAGGTGTTAGAGTAGGTGGCCGCACGGCCCGGTGGGTTGGGTCGTGACAATTTATAATTTTTATGCAGTCACCAATTATTATCATTTTTTTGTTCATTTTTTATGTATTCTACCCCTTATTTTCATTTATTTATTTTACAAATAAAACAAATGCATAATTGTTAATACATTTAGGGGTAGTTTGGTAGAGTGTATAAGAATAATGTTGAATACATTGTATTAGTGATGCATGCATTAGCAGTGCTTGCACTACTAATGCTTGTATTAGTTGTGCTTACATTATTTCTTATACATTGTTTTGTTTGATATATTAAAAATAACAGGCCTTTCATAATTTTTATTTAAAAAATGTTTGTTTAGAAAAATGCCCTCCACACTTTTTAGTTTTGCATACTTTCTATGCAACAAGGTTCTTTTGCTTAAACATCGCAATAAAGTTTTTTACTAAAATGTCACTAACCTTTCTTCTTTTTTTCCGAAAATAAAATTAAATATTTTTTAGCATTTTGAATTCTAAATGTATTTGCCTATCAAATAAGGGATGAGATATTAATAAGAACTTAGAGTATTTTCGTGTTTAGCTCCAGGGTCATAAGAAAAAACATATTGTATTCGAGAAGAAGAATGTATGATTAATGATGCCTAATGATAAGGACGTAATATTAAAATTGAAAGCAATACAAAGGTGAGTGCTAACAACTGAGAGAGAAAACGAGTAAAATATTTTAAAAGGGCGTTGAGGGTAGTTTTGTAACGACCCAAACCGTCGTTATTTAGGAGAAACAAAAATCTGAGAAAATCTGGGCCATTGTTCCACCATAGCGGACAAGATGCCACTAGGGCGGCGGCCAGGGCGGGGTAAGCTGGGGCCAGGGAGGGATAAGCGAGGCAGAACGTAAATTACGTGAAATCCTATTTTCTATTTCTTCCTAAAATACCTAAATAAGTCATAAAACACCTAAGAAACCCCCTAAAAAGCTACAGTAAGATTGGAAAGAAGGGAGAGAGAGATTTCTAGCGTGAGGATGGTGATATCTTGCAGATTCTTGGCCAAAATCACCATCACGAAGCCCGAAAAAAGGAATCGAAGTCAATAACTTCGTGCAATTGTTTGGCTCCCAGGTAGGCTAGGTTTTATGAATTGAGTAGTTTAAGTGCTTACTGCATAATATATGTGAATCGATGGTAGGATATATGTGAATCGATAGTAGGATTTATGCGTAGATCTTCGTGCACCGAATGTAGAAAGAAGCCTTAGACGATGAATTAGGGTTGAGCATAGTCGAATTAGGGTTACATAAGGTGTGTTGATGAATAATTTGTTGTGAGGGTGGTGATTCCATGATTTAGTGATGTATGTTGTTCTTGTTTCATTGTGAAACATGTAGGTATACGAATGTTGCATTATTGATCACACTTATTGTAAATAAGGATATATGAATAACGAACATCATGAGTCATGAATTGTTTTATATGATTATGAGGATATACTTGTGGTTGTGATTGTGGTATGTTGAATGGATCGGTTGTCACGTTCCAACATAACTAACTGGCATCGGTTGCCACGTTCCGGCATAACTAACTGGGATTGATTGCCATGTTCTGGCATAACTAACTGGGATCGGTTGCCACATTTTGGCATAACTATAGGATCGGTTGCCACATTCCGGCATAATTATGGGATCAGGTATCACGTTCCGGTATGCTAACTGTTTGGGTTTAGGTTTGGGTTCCATGAGAGGACCAATGATATGCCAAAATTGTGTATCTTGAGAAATGTGAAGTTGTTTGTAAGTGTTATTGATATTGCATATATTTGATATGTGCATGTGAGTATGTTGTTGTATTGACCTATATATGTTGCACTTAGTAGGTACATGTTACGACGATTTAGATTTGATTGTTATTGTGTTGAGCGAGTTGTTTGGGTATAGTGGATGGACAAACTGTCCAAGGGGCGAGTAATGGATAGCAAGGGTTGTTCATGTGTTGTAATGGCGAGAAGTAGAGGCAGAGTATGTGATGAAATATGATTGGGTTTAGTGGTAAGAAAGCTTGATATAATGCACTATGTGACCATGGTTGGGTAATGTGACGAGGAAGTAAGGGTATGACGTGACCGGTTAGTTAAAATACAACATGGTGGTTTTTGGGGGAACGGTTAATGTGTTAGAATGGTTAGGTCATGATCAAGTAACCGGTCAGTAAATTGGTTGAGAAGGTAGTTAATAGTCAGAGTACTACTGTGATTTGGAGGTACTACAAGAAAAGGGTAGAGGTGGAGAAGCGAGTGGTCTATGTCATGATCTTACTAGTTGGTCCCTTATGTTATGTGGTGGGCGTTGGGTTGACCGATGATGCCTACCAATACGTGTGTTTTGTGCTGATACTACTCTTGCTATGTCTTTTGACAAAGTCTGGATGCAGGTTGGTGATGTTTCATTAGGTAAAGACGAAGAAATTCTCCAACAGCTTCTATCTTCCTTCCGCATAGTGGGAGCTGTGTCTTTTGTTTATCTTGTCCAGATGTACTCTTAGTAGCTTTTGTACCTGTTTAGACTAGATCCTTGGGAGTTGTTAATTACTTTACAAGTTTTAATAAAAAAGAGTGCCTAAATTTATTGTTTTAAAAATCATATTATTATATTTACCTCTATTTTCTTTCAACCTTCCGCATGTTTAACTATTGGGATATAAGGGTTATCCTACTTAGGTGTTAAAGTGGGTACCCACACGGCCCGGTCGATTGGGGCGTGACAAATTTATATCAGAGCCTAGGTTATCGGTCTCCCAGTACAAGAGTAAAATGTGGACTAGACTCTTGTGGATTGGTTTGTTGACGTATACATCTAATCCTTAGGAAGCTATGAAGCATTCTAGAAAGTTGTTCCACTTATTCTCTCCTTTCGTGCTAGTGCCGCTTGTGGTATAAGTTGAGTCCAATTGGTATGTCAATGAAGTGAACTAGACGTCGTTGATACGACTGAAGATACACCNGACTAGACTCTTGTGGATTGGTTTGTTGACGTATACATCTAATCCTTAGGAAGCTATGAAGCATTCTAGAAAGTTGTTCCACTTATTCTCTCCTTTCGTGCTAGTGCCGCTTGTGGTATAAGTTGAGTCTGGTATGTCAATGAAGTGAACTAGACGTCGTTGATAAGACTGAAGATACACCAACAAGTTAATTGGAACTGGGAAGGTTCCAATTGGTATCTAGCCTTAGGGGCTGAAAAGGCATGGATGACCAGTAATGGTCATCTATGGAACGAACTAACTAATAAATTGAATTTTTCTGTGCGTTGTGTCTTGGAATCTGTGTTGTGTGCTTCTTGTTGATTGAATTAACTGTGAATGTAAAGTTGAACTTGTTGAATGTGATGATGCGATTACGTGTACTATAAATGTGTGTCTGAACCTTATTATGTGCAATGTGTTAGCCAATTGGTTTAAATTATGCAAGTTGTAAATGTCTGGGTGTATCTTAAGGATGTATGGGTATGGTGCTAAATTAATAAGAACGGGTTGGTTCGTGTATCCTAGGATTGACTGAGGGTAGACAATGATCTTCCTAGTATGAGGAGTCTTTTAAAATTGGGGTAAAGTTGGGGACCTTTGGAAAAAAATTGGAAAAGCGAAAAACCCCAGAAAAATCTTGGCCAGGTTCTGTTTCCATTGTGACCGCTGGGGCGGGATTATTCCCGCCAGGGCAGGACCGCCAGAGCGGGATTTGGCGGGATGAGGCGAGGCAGAACCTCAGTCTGCCTCCCCTATTTTTCTAAATTTGGTAAGACCCAAGACGATATCCGAACAAACCCGACGACCCCAAACAGTGTTCAGCAATAGAAGTAAATAGATCATAACACCTTAAGATTAAATATAAGGTTGCATCAGACAGCAAAAAAAAAAACTACCATCCGTGTGCGACAAAAACATAAGAGAGTTGAAAAGATAAAAACAAGTTGTCTCGAAATTTACAAGCCAAAGGGGGCGAAACAAAAACCAACTCAAGAACCCTGCGACCGAGAGGTGTCGGTGTCAGAATCTAACTACTCCGGGGGCACCAGGCCAGTCATGGCCTCCTCCAGACTTGAAAACTGAACGAAATCCCCTTTCTCCGCTATGGGAACCTTCTCCCCGAGAGAGATGCAGGTAAACATGATCTTCACTATCTTCCAGAGCTGAACCAACAGACAGTCCCTCGCAAGGTTCTACCGCCTCTCCTGACACAGCTCGCGTCGGAGCATCTCAGTCTCTAGGGCAGTGCTAGGGGGAACCGAAATGGTGGGAGTGATAGGGAACCCCATATTCCTCCGCACAGTTGTCAAGTCCTCCCTTACCTGTGACGCTGAAAGTGGGGGATGAGTGTCGTCGCCTCCCTCATCGTCCGACCCTGCGGCCGCCAGACTGCTGCTTGCCATGTCGGTCCTCCTCATCTTACTCCTGGACGTGGAACCTTGTCTAACCAAAAGAGGGTAGAAAGGGGGATTCATGGGAAGTACCTCATCAGTGTCGAAGAGCGGCACTCCCGCCCACTTGCAAAGTGTGGTGATAAGTCCAGGCAGGAAGAACACTTTCTTGTTACCCCGGTAGAACATCTTCCATTCTAAAATAATTTGCACCTTACATTCAGCTCAATGCCTTGCACCGCGCATGCCACCACCAAGGCTCGAGGGAACGTCACGTCCGTGCGGTTGCCCGATGGGTGGATCCTCCTAGTCACCAAGTGTAGCCATCTCTTAGTATCAGGTGACCAATCTGTGCTAGTAATGCCCTCTGCGGTAACCCAGTAAACCTGGTCCCGTTTGGCCGGCTCCACCAGAGTGTTCCTCAACCATTCCAAATCCATCTCCCTCAGCTTGGCCTCGTACTCAACGTTCGAGACCTCTGGCAACTAGTACCTCATTTAAGGTTGTGGCGTTCAGAAAGATGTCAACCCCCCCCCCCCCCGAATACGGATGATGGGGCTAGGGTCGTCCCAGCGGATGTTGGGCAGGATAGTATAGAACTCCCGCACCCAGTCATCTCATGCGGCAAGGGGATCCTCGGTCAATGGATTTCACCTTGGGGAAAGAGATTCGGTTTAGTGGTAAGAAAGCTTGATATAATGCACTATGTGACCATGGTTGGGTAATGTGACGAGGAAGTAAGGATATGACGTGACCGGTTAGTTAAAATACAACATGGTGGTTTTGGGGGGAACTCTTAATGTGTTAGAATGGTTAGGTCATGATCAAGTAACCAGTAAGTAAGTTGATTGAGAAGGTAGTTAGTAGTCAGAGTACTAGTGTAATTTGGAGGTACTTCAAGAAAAGGGTAGAGGTGGAGAAGCGAGTGGTTTATGTCATGATCTTACTAGTTAGTCCCTTATGTTATGTGATGGGGGTCGGGTTGACCGATGATCCCTACCAGTACCTGTGTTTTGTACTGATACTACTCTTGGTATATCTTTTGACATAGTCTGTATGCAGGTTGGTGATGTTTCATTAGGTGAAGACGAAGAAATTCTCCAGCAGCTTCTATCTTCCTTCCGCATGGTGGAAGTTGTGTCTTTTGTTTATCTTGTCCAGATGACCTCTTAGTAGCTTTTGTACCTGTTTAGACTAGATCATTGGGAGTTTTTAATTACTTTACAAGTTTTAATAAAAAAGAGTGCCTAAAGTTATTGTTTTAAAAATCACATTATTATATTTATCTCTGTTTTCTTTCAACTTTCCGCATGTTTAACTATTGGGATATGAGGGTTCTCCTACTTAGGTATTAGAGTGGGTGCCCGCACGGCTCGATGGGTTGGGTCATGACAAGTTTTGTCCTAGTTAATCCAATACAAGTGTTAAAATCCTTTGTATTACTAATACCTAGAAATCTATGGTATTAGTAATACACAATGGAGTGTATATTAGTTATACATAGCATGAAAAAGTGTACCAAGCAATGTACTATCAATACACAGAGCTAATGCATGCATTAATTTTGCTAATACACTCTACCAAACGACCCCTTAATGTCTAATAAAATTATACATTTGAATTATTTATAACTCATGTGTCTTCTTCTTACTTGTAACTTCTAATATTAAATATTATTTATAACTTTTGTATGCTTCATTTTTCATAGTTCTTATAAATATTTATGTTTAAAAAATTATAATAAACAAATATAATAATAAAAACATAACAAATTATTATTTTTTACGAAGAGTTTGTAAGAAAATTAGTACTCTTATAAAAGATTGAGGAAATTAAAACATATAAAATATTTTCAACGTAATACAACATATTGTTATTTCAACATATTACCTCTAATTTCATTTACTTCACCACGGTGAATATTTTGTTCTACTATATACATATGAATAGTTTGCACTTAAAAAATACAAAAAAAATCTATTTTATATGTTTAAAAAAATGAAAAAACGTATGATAACGTAGATGAAGAGAAATATCAATGTTATCTTATATATTCGATACTAACCTAAAAATAAATATTACATATTATTATCTTATAATTAATTCATATAGCCGGACAAAGCTGGGATAATTTCACTAGTTTCCAATATTAATTGATCTTATGCGACACAAATATGCATTAAATGAATGCCAGTACAAGAATTTAGTATCGAAAAAAAAAATTTTAAAAATCGCTCTAATTTTTGAATTTCGTGCATAAATATTTACGAATATAATTCAAGTATTTTTTTTCACCATGATTTAGCACAAATATATTTTGATTTGTTTATTTTTATTGTAGAGTCATTTATACAAAAAGAAAGTCACGTAATTTATGATTGACTAGATTTAATATTGTTGGTTGAACCAATAATATTTTTATAAGAATCATTGATTAGTATGAAACTAGATTGTTACTTAACTGAATCTTTTCATATCAACTTTTATGTTTTCATCTTATTTTATGAACAATTTTATATTGAAAATGCAGCATGAGATTTTTTTCTAGAAATTTTTCTGAATAGATAATATTAGAATCATAACTTAATTTATATTTATCTTTTATTATATCATTTATTAGACTATTTATCAGATATTGAAATATTTAAAAATATATTTAATATTTTCTTATACATGCGCGAAGCGCGGACAAGCATACTAATGTCATATATATAAGGAAGTGTTCAATAAGGTGTGCTTCATTATACATTTATATCTCACAAAAAATAAATATTTTTTTTTACATGAATCTAATTAATTTTTTATTATTCAGATTCGTAGATATAAACGATATCGAATTATCTTAACCTCAAAAAACAAGACATTATAAGACAATCAACAATAATCTTTAATAAAAATTATATTTTACCCTTTATTTATATTTCTTAATAAATTTTTTAGTAATACTAATACTCTTTTTAAAATTACGTATTACATAACTCGATATTCATGTGAAACGCACGTGCCGAAAAACTAGATAGATGTTATCACATATTTTTAACATATTGCTTCATAACCTTTCACATTCTTTATTCAGAAAAAAGTTTAATGTTTCAATTACTACTTTTCTATTCTTTGTTAATAGTTAATACAGAAAAAAGTTGGAGAGTCTTAACTATTATAACTAATTCTACTTATAATTTTTCTTGATTCTCCTAATTACTAGTATTTTTTTCTATTTCCTGTATTTTTCCCAGCTGGTAGCCTCTAGAATAACAAACATGTGACTTAATTTTTTAGTTGTTCTTTTTTTGTCAAAAATAATGTATTTCAAAATATTTTTCAGTTTTTTAAATATGATATAAAAAGTTTTAAAAACTTAATGAATATTTTTTATGATTTACTAGTTCTAGAATAATCAAGGAGCACACATTTGAGAATACGAGAGGATAATATCATTCACGTGATAAATTTATTATGGCATATTTAAGGGTGGTTATAACAATGACATGGGAGGACAAAGAAAACTAGTTGCTACTGCTAAAGATGAATAATAGGTTATCAAATTGAGTATATTATAGGGAAAAGTAGGAAAATACCCCATAAAAGCAAAATAATTACAAACATATACCCGTTTAGATTTATACCCCACAAAATAATTACACTATATATCCCCCCCCCCCCAAAACTAATTCCGCTTAACTGATACTAAATTAATATCATATAATGTAGGAAAAATTGTGCAATACAATGAACTATTAATTTAAAATAAATGTTATAGCTACAGTTTAAGTTAATTCAAATTCTCAGCAAACTTTTTGTCATTCGCCTCTCTCTGGAATCTCACTCGTCATTCTCCTCTTTTTCAGCCCTCTCTCACTCACCTCTCTCACTTTATACAAACACAAATGTATTTGTGTTTGTGTTTGTATAAAGCGAGAGAGATTGTATATTCAAATACATATATTTTCATCTTATACACTTATAATTATACAAATACAAATCTTTCTCTGCCCAGTTCTCTTTTGCTTTTCTCTCTCCCTCGCTTTATACAAACACCAATTATACAAAATACAATTCACAATTTGTGTTTATATAAAACGAGAGAGATTTGATATATAGTTGTATACGAATTCAAATTTTATGTAGATATACAAACGCAATCATTGATGCATATACATAGTAATTTATATACAATTATATAACCGATATACATACACAATTTATCCCTCTCCATTTTCTGTCCTCTCTCACTTGCCTCTCTCCTCTCTCTCTCCTCTCTCTCTCCCAATCTCACTCGTCACTCTAGCCTAACACAGAGAACATATACATATACAAACACTATTTTCATACAAATCGCCGCAATTTATACAAATCAGATGCTTCATAGAAAACACATTTTGGCTATGGAACGCAAATAACAAAACTATAGCTATAAAGCGCTAATATGATTTTTATGTTTGTTATTCCTAAAATTTACTCTATATGTATTTGTATTTGTATATACACTTTTCTCTCGCTTTATACAAACCCAAACGCATTTTATACATTTTATACCGAAATGTATAAAATGGCTAATTGTATACCGAATCAGATGGAGAAAAGGGGATGTTTGCTGCGAATTACAATTAAAATAAACTATGGCTATAACATTTAATTTGAATTAATAGTTTGCTATTTCATACAATTTTCCCTAGTTACATTGACTAATGAATTGAATAATTTCTGAACAAGAAACTTTAGTGATACCATATATATATATATATATAGTATCATTGACTAATGAGTAATTTATGAAGAAAAAAAACCTTAATGATACCATAATAATATACAAATACTCTTATAGTATGTAACGACCGGTTCCCGACATTATAGAAAAGCCAACGGGGAAAAATTTCGGACCGAAAAACTTTTTCGTAGTAACTTGAAATTTTCCAACCTAATCCAGATTTGGATGAAATCAAAGTCAGTAAGGTCTAGGGAAATATAGTAACAATTGGGTGATCTAATTTTAAATTTGATCACATGAGTAGATAGCTAAGACGTTAAAAAACTCATACAACCTTATGGAATTGAATTCGGGTTAATAGAACTCCCGAAACTGATCTTAGCGTGCACGGGTAGTTTCTGAGTGTCGTTGGTTGTAGGTGATGGTTTTGATTCCATGTTGTATGATGTCTGTTTGTTCTTGCTTCACTATAATACATGTATGTATGCGGATGTGACAGTATTGATCACACTAATTATAGATGAGGATAGATGAATGATGAATGCTATGAATCATGACTTGATTGTATGATTTTTGAGGATACACTTGTGATTGTTATTATGGCTTGTTGAATGGATCGGGTGTTGTGTTCCAACACACTAACTTGAATCGGTTGCCACGTTTCGGCATAAATATGGGATCGGTTGTCACGTCCCGGCATAAACATTGGATCGGGTACCATGTACTGGTACGCTAACAGTTTGGGTTTGAGTCCCATGAGAGGACCATTGATTTGACATAACTGTATATCTTGAGAAGTGTGAAATTGTTCGTTGTTCGTAAAAGATGTTGATATCGTATATGTTCGGTGTATGCATGTTATTATTTTGTTGTAATGACTTATGTAAGTTGCACTTAATGGGATAGCCGTGTGATCGTACCAGTACACTGTGGTTGTGTACTGATACTCAACTTGCTCTTTCTTTGTTGAGTACAGGGGATCTTCAAGCGGCTATTAACAGACCTCGATTAGAACATCAGTGATTGTTTCGAATTCAAGGGTGAGCCAGTTTTTCCGGGCTGCCTTGAGTTCTCCTTTTGTTTAGTCCATTTCTTCGAACTTAGACTAGTTCTTTAGATAATTCTCTTGTTTAGTTTGGGTTGTACCCACTTCTTTAGACCATGGTTCTTTTTTAGAGTTTTAATACATTGAGTTTCAGGTTCTAGGCGTTATTTCCGCAATCGTTTGTTAGACTTTTAGAGTTTATGAGAACTCTACTTTAATTCTGCATTTAAACCTACTTTCGTATCATTAAATGCTTAGGTTTATGGTTAGCTAATTAGTATTAATGGCTCTCCCACCGGAGGGTTAGTGTGGGTGTCAATCACGATGGTTTGGGTCGTGACAAAGTTGGTATCAGAGCCTAGGTTTATTGATCTCGATGTACCAAAATGAGTCTAGTAGAGACTTGCGGAATGGTACGGAGACGTCTAAACTTTTCTTCGAGAGCTTATAGGACTTTAGGAAATCTCTCTACTTTCTTTTGTCTCATTTCGTGCTATAACTTGATTCCAATTGGTATTTGGCGATTCAAATTGGTATCTAACCTCCTTCACTCTTCAGTACGGAGATGGTTAACACTAGGTTCAACTGCGTCAGGCCCGTAGCTCCCGTCAACGCACCAGTTGAGGAATCTGCAGCGAGAGGTCACGGTCGAGGCAGGGGTAGAGGGAGAGCTAGGGGTAGAGGCCGAGAAAGGGTGGCACCTACTAAGGATGGAGCACCAGTTGAGAATGCTCCTAGAAATGAGGCCCCTCTTGCGCATCATGAAGAGATAGAGGTGAATTTCGAGGTTGAGAATGAGGAGAATGTAGGACAAGAGAAAGAGGTGTAGGCTGAGACTACAGGTATTCCTCCCATAGACCCAGTGTTAGCTCAACAAATCATGTCGTTCTTAAAAGAATTGGTTGGTCCTGGAGTGCTTGCCTTTGTTCAAGAAACTCAAGCTCTCGACAATCCCCCTGTTGCTATCACTGTCCCCAAGGTGGGTGGAAATGTAGGTAATGATGCTTTCTTCCATCCTTTGTTGGGTCCTGTTATGACTGGTAATGAGCATAAGATGTTGACTAAGTTCTTGAAGTTGAAACCGTTTGTGTTTCATGGTTCCGAGAGTGAGGATGTATATGAGTTCATCCTAGATTGCTATGAGAGTCTTCATAAGTTGGGAATTGTCCATTAATATGGGGTTGAGTTTGTGACCTTTTAGCTTCAAGGTGAGGCTAAGCTGTGGTGGAGAGCTTATGTGGAATGCAGATCTTCAGTTTTACCACCACTTACTTGGACCCAGTTTCATGCTCTATTTTTTTAGAAGTATGTGTCTCGGACCTTGAGAGACCGTAAGAAGGATGAGCTCATGGCTTTGGAGTAAGGTGGTGGCTGCTTATGAGGCCAAGTTCCATGCATTGTCTAGATATGCTACGCAATTGGTGACTACTGAGGAAGAGAGGATTCGTTTATTTATTAAGGGACTAAATTCTGAGTTGCACGTATTATCTGTTCATATGACCTCTGCAAAGAAAAGATTCAATGAGGTAACAGATGTTGTGAAGAAAGTGAAGGGGGTGAGGCGAGACAGTCAGGCTAAGGCATTCGCTAAGAAAGCCAAAAATTTAGGCAACTTGGGATCTTACTCCAGAGGTTCAGGGAGGCCAACACTTGCAGCCCGGCCAATTCAGTCTGCTATGCCCGCCTCTACAGGTAATTACTCTGGAACTCTACCTCAGAATTTGATTCAAGATAGCCAGGGAGTCGCGCCTTCGACGGGCAGCAAACTATATTTTGATCATACTTGCTATAACTGTGGAGAACTTGGGAATATGAGGAGAGATTGTCCCCACCCGCGCATGATGGATTCCGCGCAACAGCACACTAGAGCAGTGGTACCCGCGGGAAATGGTAATGTTGGTCGAGGGCATCTACAAGGTAGGCGGGGAGGAAACTATTGAGGCCACAGAGGTAGGGGAAATGGTAACGCAGGCAGAGGTACAGTGCAGCCAGGCGGGGAAGTCTCTTGTCACGATGATAGGGCTCAGTGTTATGCTCTTCCGGGCAAGACCGAGGCAGAGGCGTTTGACGCAGTGATCACAGGTACTATTCTTGTCTGTGACCAGATGGCTAATGTTCTATTTGATCTGGGTTCTACTTATTCTTATGTGTCCGTGCATTTTTCCTCAGCATTTTCTATGATTTATGATACACTTGATGGCCCCATCCATGTTTCTACTCTGTCATGGTCACTCATGTCTATCGTGCTTGTCCTATTTTATTTATGGGTTTTTAGACTTGGGCTGATTTGATGATTTTGGATATGACTAACTTTGATATAATCTTAAGCATGACTTGGTTGTCCCCCTATTATGTTGTGCTTAATTGAAATACTAAGTTTGTGACTCTAGAAATTCCGGGAAGGGAAAAGTTAGAGTAGGAAGGGGTGTACAAGCCTAAGCAAGCTAAGACCATATCCTCCATTCGGGCTAGGAAACTGGTAGGGCAGGGTTGTTTGGCTTATTTGGCTCATATTCAGAATGTTGAGGTTGAGTCTCCTTCTATTGAGTCTATTCCTGTGGTGTCAGAATTTAGAGAAGTGTTTCCTACTGATTTGCTTGGTATGTCTCCAGATAGAGATATAGATTTTTACATTGATTTGGACCCTGGTACCCACCCCATTTCTATTCCTCCATATCACATGGCTTAGGAAGAAGTAAGAGAGCTTAAGGCTCAAATCCAAGAACTTCTAGATAAAGGATTTATTCGTCCTAGTGCTTCCCTGTGGGGTGCTCCAGTTTTGTTTGTCAAGAAAAAATATGGTAGTATAAGGATGTGTATAGATTAACGGCAACTGAATAGGGTCGCCTGTAATAACCCTCCTGGTCATTTTTGTTTCTTGCATTCTGTGTGTCGTTTAGAGCGTTCCTGTAGCGACCCCAAGTCATTTTTATGACTTGCTGGGACTGACAGTTCAGTCACCTGGTCGTTCGTTTGGTTATGGTGCAAGTTTTAGTGTTTTGGAGCTTATGAACCTTGAACGATCCTTTTCGATCAAAAGTTCAAGAAGACGACCTCAAAATAGAATTTTGACGGTTCCATCAGCTCCAGAATGGCCAAATTAGGCTAGTAGCATAGTTGGCACGAGAATCGACGCCTTCGATGTGAGTTTGGATCATTAGGCGTTTTAGCCTTTGAAATTTGGGTTGACTTTGGTCAACATTCTTGGAAAACGCGCTCAGATGAAAATTTCGTCAGCGCGGTTAACTCCAGAATGTCAAGTTTGGTCTAGCTTGACCCTTATTTTGTGTCTGAAGGGTTTTGATAATTTTCTGAGCTCTTTTGTGGTTTTGACTAAAAATGGCATTTGGAAGTAGGACCCACTTTTTATCGAGATGACCTCTGATGGAAATTTTGATTTCTCCGTTGAGTCCAAAATGTCGAATTTGGTATGGTTGCATAACTCGTTTGCATGCACGGGGTTCCGAACGAGATCGGAGCACCCCGTCGGAGTTTTTAGTTTTTGGGAAAAGTGCAGAAAATCTTCTATAAGATGTAGAAAAACCAGCAACTTTTCCCCAAACTTAAACCCTCATAACTCTCTCATCTCTCAACCGATTTGGGCGATTCAAAAGGCAAAGTTGTGATATTTTTCGAGGACAATGCGTTGGTGAGCTCGGATAGTGATTTGGGGTCCCCGTTTGAGGTCATTTTCGTAAAATACCTGCTGCCACGACCCTTTTTTTGAGCTTAATTTTGGAAAATTTTGAGACTTGCTTTCTCAGCCTTTCTAGGTCCAATTTCAGTGATTTTTGAGGCTATCTCGAGTAATTTTTCGAGGAGAACGTTGTGGTGTTGTCGCATTTTACTATAGACCTCCAGTTTCTGGTAAATATATTGATTCAACTGCTGTCCCATTTCTAGTTTTGGAGAAAATTTGGGTTTTAGTTGCATGTTGATATTGTGTTGTTCCTGAGCCCCGAATTGTATCCCATTTTGGGACATGAGCTGTGGAAAACTGGTTAGGACCCACTTTTGGGGTTAATTCCGAAATTTCCAGCGCGGGTCCCTCTTTTCCTGTTTTGACCCCAAAATTGGTCTGTCTCCGTTTGTTGTGATTTCGGTGTCTAAACGATCGTAATAACATTGTGACTCTAATTTTGATAGCGGGGCAGCGTTTCGATGACGTTCGGAAAGAGAAAACTCCGGAGATGTGATTTTGGAACGTGTGTGATCGGCCTATAGGTAGGATACGGTTTCCCTCTCCTAGATTGAGCTTGAGAATGTGGATGCATGTTGATTAGTTGGGATTTGGGTTGGGTTGTTATTGAATCATGCATAGGTGTTTGGAAATCATCTTTTCGTCCTATTTCGAGAATTATCACGTAATTGTGAGCATGCTTTGTGTTATTAATTGACCCTCCTCGCTATGTGGAGTGCTTGCATGCTTAATTTACTATTTGCTGAAGCATTTGGTCCTTAGTTTAGGTTTGACTAGTGTTTGCCTTAGAAATACATGATTCGGATCCGATAGGCCTTAGTTATGTCTCGACGTCGCTCGACCGACTTAGATCCCTGTAGACTAGTGTAGTAGACTTGAGCTTGATAGTTTGGGGATTAGCTAGGCGATACGTTTTCTCCGATGAAAGGTATCCTTAATTCCCCGATGTTACAGCTTCAAGAGTTATGTCGGCGATGCTAGTTCTGCTTTGCGATTTGAATTTTATTTTCGATTCAATTCCAAGGACTTTCGTTGATTGGCTAGGTGTGGACGGAGATCCACAGACATTTATGAGAATAGATCGATTGAGACTCTTTCAGCAGCTACATTGGCACTTATATAGAGCATCCGGTTAGAGTTCTGGCCTCTATTGCCCAGAAACTTATATAGTGCATCCGGTTAGAGTTCCGGCCTCTATTGCCCAGATACTTATATAGAGCATCCAGTTAGAGTTCCGGCCTCTATTGCCCAAATACTTATATAGAGCATCCGGTTAGAGTTCCGGCGTTTATTGCTCAGATACTTATATAGAGCATCCGGTTAGAGTTTCGGCCTCTATTGCCCAGATACTTATATAGAGCATCCGGTTAGAGTTCGGCCTCTTATAATTGTTACTTGTGATTGGCTACTTGGGTACTTCTGGTGAGCATCCAGTTCGAGGTCCGGCCTCCGTACTGTCAGATTCTACTAATTAGGGTTGAGGTTCTGGTTCAATGTTCTTCGTTCTTGTGTTCTTATATGCAATTCTCTTTAGTTATAGTTATTCTGTGTACTCGTCGGGCTTATGGGGGTCCGTTCAGGTTTTTATGTAACTTGCGCATGAGTGTACCTTCTGGGCTTATGGGATCCAGTGAGGTGTAGTTAGCTTATAGATTACTTTAGTTAGTTCTTTGTACACTCGTGTGCATTCCTTTTTTAGTTAGATTTTTGTTCTTGACTTTGGTTTGTGTTATTCCTTCTTTTCATACTGCCTTTACTTTTCAAGTTCAGTCGGCCTATGATGCCTACTGGGTACCTGTTGTTTTGGTACTCATGCTACGCTCTGCATCTATTTTGTGATGCAGGTTCGGGCACTAGTAGCCAGCATTGATCGAGCTTGGAGCAAACTGATCCGGAGACGGGGGTGAGCACACGGCGTTTTGTACTATTTCAGTCTCTATCTGTACATATAGACTTGTCATTTACCTTTCGAGACAGTCCAATCTCTGTTGTCACTTTTGGGACTTGTACTCATTTTGTACTAGTGACTTCCAGGTTCTGGGAGGGATCTTTATTTGTATATATGTTTTGGTTTGCTTCTGTCGGTTTATATTCTTATTTGCCTACTCTTATTTAGTTTCTACCCTCAGACCCATTACTTGTTATATCGGGTTACAGGTTGGCTTACCTGGTGGTGGGTTATAGTAGGTGCCATCATGACTTGAGAAATCGGGTCGTGACAAGTTGATATCAGAGCCCCAGGTTTATCGATCTCACTTGTACAGAGCTAACGTCTAGTAGAGTCCCGCAGATCGGTGCGAAGACGTCCGTGACTTGTCTTCGGGAGGCTACAGGATGTCCTTAGGAAAATTTACTCTTTTGTTTCGCTTTCGTACAACGTGTGTTTTATTGGTTCCTTGAAATCTCACTTGTTTCACTCTTTCGGTGGATGAATCGCATGCGAGGCGGCGCGGTCGGGGCTGATGCAATCAGGCCTGCAGATAGATCCCCATCATGGGGTAGACGTCGACCCCGAGGTCGAGGCAGGGCCGTAGCACTAGCCCGAGATATAGAGGAGGTGAGAGATCGTTGTTTGGTACATGGGTTACGGTACCGTCTGAGGGTCGACACAGAGCATTTGGTTTCAGTCGGCCGTTCATTTCTTGATGTGGTCTGTAACATCCGACAATTTGAAGTGGCTTTGAAGGAGCTTGAAAAAAATGGAAATTTGGCTAAGTATGGAAATCAATGAGTTTTTGGCCAACTTTGAGTAGTCGTAACTCCTAGCTCAGGATGAGTTAGGAGTAGTTCCAGTTATGGTTGCGAAGCTCGTGGAGCGATCTTTCCAACGCCACCGAGTTTGCTCGATTCCGAGTTCGTATGAGGGAGTTATGCCCTTTAGAAGTTGGGCAGTTGGAAGGGAAATCCTTCCGGAAATTTAAGGGCATTTTGGTCCTTTCACAAACCTTTTTAATTGAACTCATATTGTTGAGTTAGGATGATTTTTGGATCATTTTTGTCCCTTTTTGGAAGATAAAGAGTTAGGGTTCTTGAGATTATAGAAGAGAAGAAGGAGAAGAAGAAGAAGAGGAGAAAGAGGAGCTTAGTCAAGATCGTCGTGGATTTTCGTCGGGGGTGATCCCTAAGAGGTATGTGAGTTTTTCATGTGGGTTGACCCTTTCCCTCACACATACCAAGTTTACTCTATGATTTGAGAAAAGATTGGGGTTTGAAGTTGTTAGTTGTTGTTGATGTTGTTGGTAGTGTTGTTGAACTTATTGTTCTTTGTGAGACATGATTGAGGTTGTGTAATTAAGTTGAACCTATGGTATGTTGAGGAAATTATGATTCTAAGAGGTATGCCCTTTTCAAAGTTGAATCACCATCAATTCGCAGAAATTTCTGGGCTATCGATCCCCATCTACGGGCCTGACCTATGGACCGTAGATCGATTGACGGTCCGTACTGGTCAACCGTCGATCAGGACAGAAGTTGGGTTTTTGAGGCATCGATCTACGGTCACGATCTACGGTCCGTGACCTGACCTACGGACTGTAAGTCAGGACCGTAGGTCAACACTTAGTCATTTCCTTAAATGAATTCTGGGAAGTTTCTGAAGTGATCTACGGACCTGCAGTACGGACCGTAAGTCCATCTACGGTCCGTCGATGGAGTCCGTAAGTCTCATCTGTGTCACCAGAAATCTGAGGTCTCAGCCAAGTTTCCCCACTTCTTTCCTCACCTTCTCATGCTTGTTCCAAAGTATTATACCTATGATCTATAGTTGTTTCCGACCCTCCAAAGTACGTCTAAGAATTCAAGAACCCCTCCATAACATGTGATCGAACACCTTGAATTCATAATTTCGATTCAAGGAGAGATAGTTCCAAGTCAAGTGAAGTCAAGCTTAGAAGTAAGTAAGTCAAAGCAAGTCTTTAAGGTTTTCCAAGAGTCTTCATTGAACGTTTTAACTTCATTCTAAGACTCAAGTTCCAAGTTAAGTATTGAGTTTCAAGTCAAGTCAAAAGTTAAGAGTTTCACGTCAAGCCAAGAGTTCAAGGAAAGTAAAAAGTTTAAAGTTGAGTTCTTTTCTCAAAGTTATTAGGGAACTATGTATTCCCAAAGGAGTTTTAAAGAAATGTCCTTACATTTGAATAAGGTTGGAAACTGAGATTTCCAAAGGGGCCTTCGGGCTAGTTTTGAGTAATTATCTCATATCAGCAGGAATAAATATGTTTTTTAAAAAAACATAAGAGCCAGTACATTTTGGGAGTAGTATCGAGCACCGAATTGGGGGAACGTTCAAAGAACCCACAGCCCCCATAGAACCATGTTAGCCACCATGGGTAGAAAAGGATCATACTTTTTAGATGAATCCTTTTCAGATTAGACTAGTGGATCCATTAGGCAGTTCAGGTCTTATACCTTTGGCCGGGTATAAAATGCTCTGGCAGTGTGAGGTCGACGCTGTATCATCACTATAGCTCTTATGTGATGGTTGTCGGTTAGAAAAACTCCCACAGCAGTCATTGTATCTTTCATACACAGCAGTTATTGTATTTTTATATACATCAGTTCATTGTATTTCTATATGCATTTCAGGCTTATTGTATCTTGTATACATACAGAGTTTATAGCATGTTTTAAACAGTCTTTCTTTATATCGCACTTGTTTTAAATTGCCTTATATTGAAAGAAGTCAGTCAGGTTGAGTTGAGTTGAGCCAGGTAAGCTATTTCAGTTTCTTCCAGATTTCCTTCTAGCCTATGTTGCTTAGCTTTCCAGCTCGCATACTCGTACATTCCATGTACTGATGCCAGTTGGCCTGCATCGTTTGATGATGCAGATTCAGGTACCCCAGATCAGCATCCTGCACGTCGTTGATCCAGCTGAGCACCCCAGAGTCTATGGTGAGCCTCCTTGCTTTCTGGAGGACTCAATCATTTTGTGTTCTTAGTTTTTGTTCTATTAGGATGTTGCGGGGTCTGTCCCAACATCCATCTCAGTATTTTAGAGGCTTCATAGACAGGCAGTCAGTCAGTTAGTTTTGAGTCTCTCATCTATATATATATATGTAAATATTCTATTTTGAGATTCGAGCTGCCTTTGTGGCCATATTTTATAAGTTAAGTTGTTTCGAAATATTGCATTTCTTTGAGTTATTCTGTTGAGTTAGGTTTCCGCTGAGTTAAGAAAGCCAGGCCAAGGGTTCGCTTGGGGCCAGAAATGGTCTCCGGGTGTCGGTCCCGCCCAGGGTGTAGGCTCGGGGCGTGACATGGTCGATCATGCCCGATCCATGGAGCATATTCATCGCGAGGTCCTAGGGGGCAGTGATAAGAGGGCAGGTTACCAGGGCAGCTACAGCGGGTCCCAAACTAGGGGAATAGACTCCTATGAGAGGCCCCGCCATAGGTTCCAACAGGGTCAGTCCAGTCGGCCTTTTCAGGCTGCATTACCTGCTTCTGAGGGAGACCAACATCAGCAGGGTGGTCCTAGTACGGGCCAGAGTTCGAGGGGATCAGATTCCCTCCCTTCCTACCGAAGTCGGGTTACTTTAGGGCATTCATCTTCGGGGTGTTTTGATTTCGGTGCGCTTGAAAATTGGTCCAGAGGGTGCCCCTAGTGAGGGCGAGGAGCGATTGTACCAGCTCCATTTGCACCTAGACCAGTTTCAGCAGTGCCCCCTCCAGCTAAAGGTGGTGGTTAGGGCCAGGATCGTCGGGACAGCCGACGGGGTACTAGAGGCGGAGCTCGGGGAGGCAGGTTAGGTAGGAAATCAGATGCATCGAGCAGAGGTGCTCAGGGCCATTTCTATTCAGCCCCGGCGTGAGCGGTGGCTGACGCATCTGATGATGTCATTACAAGTACACTTTTATTATGCCATCAACCTGCTACAGTATTATTTGATCCCGGGTCCACATTTTCGTATGTATCTATTTATTTTGCTCCCCGATTGGGTATGAGGTCTGAGTCTTTGGTAGAGCCGATTCATGTTTCGACCCCGGTGGGTGAGTTCTTAGTAGTGGATCAGGTATTGCGATCTTGCTTAGTGACTATGTAGGGTTAAGATACTAGAGTTGATCTTATTTTGCTAGATATGGTTGATTTCGATATGATTTTGGGCATGGACTGGTTATCCCCTTACCATGCAGTCTTGGATTGCTACGCCAAGACTGTTACCTTAGCGATGCCTGGCATTCCCCCAGTGTTGTGGCAGGGTGCTTATAGTCACACACCGACGGGGATCATCTCTTTTATGCGAGCTAGGCGGTTGGTTGCTTCTGGGTGTTTAGCTTATTTTGCCTATGTGCGAGATATGAGTAGAGAGGGCCCTTCAGTTAACTCAGTTCCTGTGGTTAGAGAGTTTGCAGATGTGTTCCCTACAGACCTACCTAGCTTACCCCCAGATCGGGACATTGATTTTGCCATAAATTTGGGGCTCGACTCTCGTCCTATTTCTATTCCGCCTAACCGGATGGCTCTTGCAGAGCTCAGGGAGCTCAGTGTTCAGTTAGAGGATCTCTTAGGTAAAGGGTTTATCCATCCGAGTGTGTCGCCTTGGGGTGCTCTTGTTCTGTTTGTGAAGAAGAAGGATAAGACTATGAGGATGTGCATTGACTACAGGCAGCTGAACAAGGTGACGGTGAAGTACCGTTACCCCATGCCTCCTATCGATGATTTGTTTGATCAGCTTCAGGGTGCTGTCATGTTTTCTAAGATTGATTTGAGGTCCGAGTACCATCAGCAGAGGATTAGGGCAGCGGACAATCCTAAGGCTGCATTTAGGACCCGTTATGGCCATTATGAGTTCTTGGTGATGTCATTTGGGTTGACTAATGCCCCTGTTGCCTTCATGGATTTGATGACACGTGTGTTCAGGCCATACCTTGATTTATTTTTCATCGTCTTTATTAATGACATACTGGTATACTCGCGGAGCCGGAGTGAGCATGAGCAGCATTTGAGGATAGTGCTCCAGACTTTGAAAGATCAGCGGCTTTATGCCAAGTTCTCAAAGTGCGAGTTTTGGCTTGAGTCTGTAGCCTTCTTGGGGCACGTGGTGTCCAAGTAGGGTATTAGGGTTGATCCGGCGAAGATTGTGGCTATTCGTGATTGGCGCAGGCCCACTTCTGTTACTGAGGTTCGTAGCTTCGTCGGGTTAGGAAGTTACTACAGACGCTTTGTTGAGGGTTTTTCTACTATTGTAGCCCCTCTGACCTAGTTGACTCGTGTTGATGTTCCCTTTGTTTGGTCTGAGGAGTGTGAGGCGAGCTTTTTGAAGCTCAATGAGTTATTGACCACCGCTCTTATATTGACTCTTCCAGTTGTGGGTGAGGGATTCACGATTTATTGTGACGCATCCGGTGTTGGTTTGTGTTGTGTATTGATGCAGCAGGGCCAGGTTATTGCTTATGCATCGAGGCATCTTAAGATTCATGAGCGCAACTACCCCACCCATTACTTGGAGTTGGCGGCGGTAGTTTTCGCACTTAAGATTTGGAGGCACTACTTGTATGGAGTTTGATGTGAGATCTATACCGATCATAGGATTCTTCAGTACATCATGAGCTAGAGGGACCTTAATTCGAGGCAAGGCGAATGTGGTAGCGGACACCTTGAGCCAGAAGGCGGTGAGTATGGGTAGTCTAGCCTTCTTATCTGTTGAGGAGTGACCCTTAGCTTTGGACATTCAGTCCTTAGCTAATAGAATGGTTCGGTTGGATATCTCAGATTCTAGACGCGTCTTGGCCTTTATGGCAGTTCAATCTTCTTTGCTCGATAGGATCCGTGGTTGCCAGTTTGAGGATGATACCTTGGTGGCCCTTAGAGATCGAGTGTTAGCGGGTGATGGTGGTTTGGCTACCTTAGATCCTGATGGAGTGTTGAAATTTGTCGGCCGCATCTGTGTTCTGAGAATTGGAGATTTGATACAATTGATACTTTCTAAGGCCCATGAGTCTAGATACTCTATCCATCTGGGCACAGTGAAGATGTATCGTGATTTGAGGCAGCATTACTGGTGGAGTGGCATGAGGAGAGATATTGCTGACTTTGTTTCCCGTTGCTTGTGTTGCAAGCAGGTAAAGGCCGAGCATTTGAGGCCTGGTGGCGACTTCCAGAGATTACCCATTTCGGAGTGAAAGTGGGAGTGTATCACTATGGACTTCATTGTGGGGTTGCCTCGGACTTCTAGAGGTGTCGACAACATTTGGGTCATCGTGGATCGATTGACCAAGTCAGCATACTTCCTTCCTGTTCATACTACTTTCAGTGCCGAGAGGTTGGCTCGTATCTACATTAGGCAGGTGGTCTGTCTTCATGGCGTGCCTGTTTCTATCATTTCAGACCGGGGTTCACAGTTCACTTCCAGCTTTTGGAGGGCTTTTCAGGAGGAGTTGGGCACCCGTGTCCACCTTAGCACAGCTTTTCACCCACAGACTAATGGCCAGTCGAAGCATACTATTTAGGTCCTTGAGGATATGTTGCGGGCCTATGGTATGCATTTGTAGGTCAGTGGGACCAATTTTTGCCTTCGACGGAGTTTGCGTACAACAATAGTTACCACTCTAGTATTCAGATGGCCCCATTCGAGGCCTTATATGGTAGGCGTTGTCGCTCTCCAGTTGGTTGGTTTGAGTCTATAGAGCCTAGGCCGCGTGGTACAAATTTGCTTCAAGAGGCCCTGGATCATGTGAGGGTTATTAAGTATAGGCTCAGGACGGTTCAGAGTAGGCACCAGAGTTATGCAGATCAGAGGCGTCGACCTTTGAGATTCTCTGTTGGTGATCGGGTATTTCTCCGTGTGTCGCCCATGAAGGGCGTGATAAGATTTGGGAGGCGGGGCAAGCTTAGCCCCAAGTACATTGGGCCTTTTGAGATACTCCGTACAGTTGGGGAGATTGCTTAAGAGTTGGCCCTACCTCCAGCATTTTCAGCCATCCACCCCGTGTTTCATGTTTTGATGTTGCGGCGGTATGTTCCTGATGATTCCCATGTGCTCCAGTATGATGCAGTCGAGTTGGATGATCGTTTGACATTTGTAAAAGAGCCAGTTGCCATTCTAGCCAGAGATTGCGCTTGAGAGCCATTCCTGTTGTTAAGGTCCGTTGGAGGCATCGTCCAGTCAAACAGGCTACCTGGAAGACCAAGCAGGAGATGCGAGAGCAGTTTCCCGGCTTGTTAGAGCCTTCTGGTACTTCTTGATCCTTTCTTTCGCGGACGAAAGTCCTTTTTAGTAGTGGATATTGTAATGACCCTCCTGGTCATTTTTGTTTCTTGCATTCTGTGTGTCGTTTAGAGAGTTCCTGTAGCGACCCCAAGTCATTTATGGCTTGCTGGGACTGACAGTTCAGTCACCTGGTCGTTCGTTTGGTTATGTTGCAAGTTTTAGTGTTTTGGAGCTTATGAACCTTGAACGATCCATTTTTATCAAAAGTTCAAGAAGACGACCTCAGAATATAATTCTGACTGTTCCATCAGCTTCGAAATGGCCAAATTAGGCTGGTAGTATAGTTGGCACGAATATCGAGGCATTTGATGTGAGTTTGGATCATTAGGCATTTTAGCCTTTGAAATTTGGGTTGACTTTAGTCAATATTCTTGAAAAACATGCTCAGATGAAAATTCCGTCAGTGCGGTTAGCTCCGAAATGTCAAGTTTGGTCTAGATTGACCCTTCTTTTGTGTCTGGAGGGTTTTGATAATTTTCTAAGCTATTTTGTGGTTTTGACTTAAAATGGCATTTGGAAGTAGGACCCATTTTTTATCGAGATGACCTCTGATGGAAATTCTGACTGCGCCGTTCAGTTTGATATGTCGAATTTGGTATGGTTGCATATCCGTTTGCATGCACGGGGTTTCGAACGAGATCGGAGCACCCCGTCGGAGTTTTTAGTTTTTGGGAAAAGTGCAGAAAATCTGATATAAGATGCAGAAAAACCAGCAAATTTTCCCTAAACTTAAACCCTCATAACTCTCTCATCTCTCAACCGATTTGGGCGATTCAAAAGGAAAAGTTGTGAGCTTTTTCGAGGACAACCCGTTGGTGAGCTCGGATAGTGATTTGGGGTCTCTGTTTGAGGTAATTTTCATAAAATACCTGCTGCCACGACCCTTTTTGTGAGATTAATTTTGAAAAATTTTGAGACTTGTTTTCTCAGCCTTTCTAGGTCCGATTTCAGTGATTTTCGAGGCTATCTTGAGTGGTTTTTTGAGGAGAACGTCGTGGTGTTGTCGCATTTCACTGTAGACCTCTAGTTTCTGGTAAATATACTGATTCAACTGCTGTCCCATTTCTAGTTTTGGAGAAAATTTGGGTTTTAGTTGCATGTTGATATTATGTTATTCCCGAGCCCCGAATTGTGTCCCATTTTGGGAAATGAGCTGTGTGAAACTAGTTAGGACCCACTTTTGGGGTTAATTCCAGAATTTACAGCGCGGGTTCCACTTTCCCCGTTTTGACCCCGAAATTGGTCAGTCTCCGTTTGTTGTGATTTTGGTGTCTAAATGATCGTAATAACATTGTGACTCTAATTTTTATAGCGGGGCAGCATTTCGATGACGTTCGGAAAGGGAAAGCTCCGGAGAAGTGATTTTGGAACGCGTGTGATCAGCCTACAGGTAGGCTACGGTTTCCCTCTCCTAGATTGAGCTTGAGAACATGGATGCATGTTGATTAGCTGGGATTTGGGTTGGGTTGTTATTGAATCATGCGTAGGTGTTTGGAAATCATCTTTTCAACCTATTTCGAAAATTATCGGGTAACTGTGAGCGTGCTTTGTGTTATTAATTGACCCTCCTCGCTATGTGGAATGCTTGCATGCTTAATTTACAATTTGTTGAAGCATTTGGTCCTTAGTTTAGGTTTGACTAGTGCTTGCCTTAGAAATACATCATTCGGATCATATAGGCCTTAGTTTTATCCCGACGTCGCTCGGCCGACTTAGATCCCTGTAGACTGGTGTAGCAGACTTGAGCTTGATAGTTTGGGCCTTAGCTAGGCGATAGGTTTTCTCCGATAATAGTTATCCTTATTTCCCCGATGTTACAGCTTCAAGAGTTACGTTGGCGACGCTAGTTCTACTTTGCGATTTGAATTTGATTTTCGATTTGGTTCCAAGGACTTTCGTTGATTGGCTAGGTGTGGACGGCGATCCACGGACATTTGTGAGAATAGATCGATTGAGACATTTTCAGCAGCTACATTGGCACTTATATAGAGCATCCGGTTAGAGTTTCGGCCTCTATTGCCCAGATACTTATATAGAGCATCCGGTTAGAGTTCCGGCCTCTATTGCCCAGATACTTATATAGAGCATCCGGTTAAAGTTTCGGCCTCTATTGCCCGAATACTTATATAGAACATCCGGTTAGAGTTCCGGCCTCTATTGCCCAGATACTTATATAGAGCATCCGGTTAGAGTTTCGACCTCTTATACTTGTTACTTGTGATTGGTTACTTGGGCACTTCTGGTGAGCATCCGGTTCGAGGTTCGGCCTCGGTACTGTCAGATTCTACTAATTAGGGTTGAGGTTCTGGTTCGATGTTCTTCGTTCTTGGGTTCTTATATGCAATTCTCTTTAGTTATAGTTATTTTGTGTACTCGTCGGGGTTATGGGGGTCCGTTCGGGTGTTTATTTAACTTGCGCTCGAGTGTACTTTCTGGGCTTATGGGGTCCAGTTAGGTGTGGTTAGCTTATAGATTACTTTAGTTAGTTCTTTGTACACTCGTGTGCATTCCTTTGTTAGTTAGATTTTTGTTCTTGACTTCGGTTTGTGTTATTCCTTCTTTTCATACTGCCTTTACTTTTCAAGTTCAGTCGGCCTATGATACCTACTGGGTACTTGTTGTTTTGGTACTCATGCTACGTTCTGCATCTATTTCGTGATGCAGGTTCGGGCACTAGTAGCCAACGTTGATCGAGCTTGGATCATACTGATCCGGAGACGAGGGTGAGCACACGGCGTTTTGTACTATTTCAGTCTCCATCTGTACATATAGACTTGTCTTTTACCTTTCGAGATAGTCCAATATCTGTTGTCCACTTTTGGGACTTGTACTCATTTTGTAGTAGCTCTGTACTAGTGACTTCCAGGTTCTGGGAGGGATCTTTATTTGTATATTTGTTTTGGTTTGCTTCTGCCTGTTTATATTGTTATTTGCCTACTCTTGTTTAGTTTCTACCCTCAGACCCATTACTTGTTGTTCCGGGTTACGGGTTGGCTTACCTGCTGGTGGGTTATAGTAGATGTCATCATGACTTGAGAAATTGGATCGTGACATCGCCATTCGAAACAAGTACCCATTGCCTCGAATAGATGACCTTTTTGACCAATTGCAAGGTGCATCAGTTTTTTCTAAGATTGATCTAAGGTCTAGTTACCATCAGTTAAAGATTAGGCCTGAGGATGTGCTCAAGATGGCGTTTAGAACCTATTATAGGCACTATGAGTTTCTAGTTATGTCTTTTGGTTTGACTAATGCGCATGCAACTTTCATGAGTTTGATGAATGGGTGTTCAAGCCATTTCTTGACTCAGTTGTTATAGTCTTTATTGATGACATTTTGGTCTATTCAAAAAGTGAGGAAGAGCATGCCGACCATCTTCGTATTGTTCTGGGTGTTCTTGGGAAACAAAGGTTGTATGCGAAATTTTCTAAGTGTGAATTTTGGTCGACTTCGGTTGCATTTTTGGGGCATGTAGTTTCAAAGGAAGGAGTAATGGTAGATCCCCAAAAGTTTGAGGCGGTTAAGAATTGGGTTCGACCTAGCTTTGTGACGGAAGTTAGGAGTTTTGTAGGGCTCGCTAGCTACTATCCTCGATTTGTGAAGAACTTTGATTCTAGTGCCACTCACTTGACAAATTTGACCAAAAAGGAGATACAATTTGAATAGACTGAAAAATGTGATGAGAGTTTTCAAAAGCTCAAGACTCTTTTGACCACCGCGCCTATCTAGCACTATCGGTTGAAGGTAAAGATTTTATAGTTTATTGTGATACTTCACATTTTGGTTTGGGTGCGGTATTGATGCAGGATAAGAATGTCATATCCTATGTATCGTGGCAGTTGAAGGTGCATGAGAGGAATTATCCAACGCATGATTTGGAGTTGGCAGCTGTAGTATTTGCTCTTAAGATCTGGCGGCATTATATTTATGGTGTTAGTGTGAGGTGTTTACTGATCATCGTAGTTTGCAGCATATGTTCACTCAAAAGGATCTGAATTTGAGACAGAGAAAGTGGATGGAGCTACTTAAGGATTATGATGTGACCATTCAAAACCATCCGGTAAGGCTAATATAGTGGCAAACGCTTTGAGTCGAAAAGCGGTGAGTATGGGTAATTTAGCTTGCTTGAGGGTAACTAAGTGACCTTTGGCTAACGAAATTCACACCTTGGAGTCTAAGCTCATGCAATTGGGCATCTCAGAAAAGGCGGGGTGTTAGCTAGCATTGAAGTTAGGGCCATGTTCATTGAGGAGATCAAGACCAAACAATTTGAGGATGAAAATTTGAACGAGCTTAAGAATAAGATTGTTATTGGTAAGGCACGAGAGACCACTCTTGATGCGAAAGGTGTACTCCGTTTTAAAGGAAGGATTTGTGTTCTATGAGTTGATGACTTGGTTCAGAAATTGTTGACAGAATCCCATGGATCGCGATATTCCATTCATCCGGGTGTGACCAAGATGTACCGAGATTTGAAACGAATTTATCGGTGGCTGGGCATGAAGAAAGACATAGTGGAGTTTATGGCTAAGTGTCAAAATTGCCAACAAGTAAAGTATGAACATCAAAGGCATGCAGGTTTGCTTCAGAGAATGTCAATTCCAAAATGAAAGTAGGAAAGGATAGCCATGGATTTTATGGTTGGTCTTCCCAAGACTTTGGGGAAATTTGATTCTATTTGGGTAGTAGTTGATCGATTGACTAAGTCAGCCCATTTTATTCCGGTAAGAATAGATTATAATGTTGAACAATTGGCTAAGGTTTATGTGAAAGAGATAGTGAGGTTGCATGGGGTACCCCTTTCTATCATCTTAGACCGTGGTACGCAATTTACCTCCAAGTTTTAGAGGAAGTTACATGATGAATTGGGCACACAAGTGACTTTTAGTACAACTTTCCATCCACAGACATACGGGCAGTCAGAGAGGACTATTCAAGTGTTAGAAGACATGTTGAGGGCATCTGTGATTGATTTTGGAGGGCATTGGGATAAGTTCCTACCATTGTGTGAGGTCTCATATAATAATAGTTATCACTCCAACATTGATATGGCACTATTTGAGGCACTTTATGGGAGGCGATGTAGATCACCCATAGGATGGTTCGAGGCTGGAGATGTGAAACATTTGGGTTGATTTAGTGAAGGATGCTTAAGATAAGGTGAGAAGCATCCCAGCTAAGATTTTAGCGGCCCAGAATAGACAGAAGAAATATGCAGACCATAAGGTAAGAGACATGGCATTTCAGACTGGTGAGAATGTTCTTCTTAAGGTATCACCCATGAAAGGGGTGATGAGATTTGGCAAGAAGGGCAAGCTCAGTATGTGATACACTGGTCTCTTTGAGGTTTTTGAATGTGTAGGGGCCAGTGGCTTATAAATTGGCTTTACCTCCTAACCTATCGAGAGTTCATCCGGTATTTCATGTGTCCATGTTGAAGAGATATCATGGTGACGGGGATTACATCATAAAATGGGACTCATTTGTATTAGACAAAGACCTTCAGTATGAGAAGGAACCGATTGCAATTCTTGATCGTGATGTGCCTAAGCTTAGGACCAAGGAGATTAAGTTTGTGAAGGTTCAGTGGAAGCATCTTCCTGTTGAGGAAGCTACTTGGGAAATCGAGAAGGACATGCGAGACAAATATCCCCAGTTGTTCGTCGATTCAGGTACTACTACATTCTTTCTTTAGCCTATTTTTCCTAAGTTTGTCACTCAGGGACGAATGATGGATAAATTGGTATCTATTGTAACGATTGGTTTCTGTCATTACAGAAAAGCCAGCGGGGAAAAATTTTGGGCCGGAAAACTTTTTCGTAATAACTTGAAATTTCCCAACCTAGTCCAGATTTTGATGAAATCGGAGTCATTAAGGTCTAGGGAAATATGGTAAAAATTGAGTGATCTAATTTTGAATTTGATCACATGAGTAGATAGCTAAGACGTTTAGGAACCCGTACGACTTTACGGAATTAAATTCGGGTTAGTAGAACTCCTGAAACTGATCTTAGCGTGAACGGGTAGTTTCTGAGTATCGTTGGTTGTAGGTGATGGTTGTGATTTCATATTGTGTGATGTATGTTTGTTCTTGCTTCATTATAATACATGTATGTATGCGGATGTTGCATTATTGATCACACTAATTGTAAATGAGGATAGATGAATGATGAATGCCATGAATCATTACTTGATTGTATGATTTTTGAGAATATACTTGTGATTGTGATTGTGGCTTCTTGAATGGATCGGGTGTTGCATTCCAACACACTAACTTGGATCATTTGTCACGTTCCGGCATAAAAAGAGATCGGTTGCCACATTCCGGCATAAAAATTGGATCGGGTACCACGTACCGGTATGCTAACAGTTTGGGTGTAAGTCCCATGAGAGGACCATTGATTTGACATAACTGTATATCTTGAGAAATGTGAAATTGTTCGTTGTTCGTAAAAGATGTTGATATCGTATATGTTCGGTGTATGCATGTTATTATTTTATTGTAATGACTAATGTATGTTGCACTTAATGGGATAGTCGTGTGATCCTACCAGTACATTGTGGTTGTGTACTGATACTGCACTTGCTCTTTCTTTTGTGAAGTATAGGGCATTTTCAAGCGGCTATTGACAGACCTCGATTAGAACATCAGTGATCGTTTCGAATTCAAGGGTGAGCCAGTTCTTCCGGGCTGCCTTGAGTTCTCCTTTTGTTTAGTCCATTTCTTCGAACTTAGACTAGTTCTTTAGATAATTCTCTCGTTTAGTTTGGGTTGCACCCACTTCTTTAGACCATTGTTCCTTGTTTAGAGTTTTGGTACATTGATTTTCAAGTTCTAGGCGTTATTTCCACAATCGTTTGTTAGACTTTTAGAGTTTATGGGAACTCTACTTTAATTCTGCATTTAAACCTACTTCAGTATCCTTAAATGCTTAGTTTTATGGTTAGCTAATTAGTATTAATGGTTCTCCCACCGGAGGGTTAGTGTGGGTGTCAATCACGATGGTCTGGGTCGTGACATAGTATCATTGACTAATGAGTAATTTCTGAACAAGAAACATATATATATATATATATATATATATATATATATGCACACACTTATTTAGTATCAATTGATGAAATTATCAATCTTAGTGATACCATTACAATGTATGATACTGATTTAGTATCAGTTAAGCGAAATTTATCAGCCTTAATGAATGGGGGTATGGGCTGTAATTATTTTGAGAGAATGAGTCATTCTTGAATTACTTTGGATTGAGATATGAACATGTAAATATTTTGACTTTTATGACACATTCATGTAGTTTTTTTATATCTTATTCTTTGCATGCACATGAACAAAACAATAGAAAATGTGATATTGACTAGCACACACTTATTTAGTATCAATTGATGAAATTATCAACCTTAGTGATACCAATACATTGTATGATACTAATTTAGTATCAGTTAAGCAAAATTTATCAGCCTTAATGAATGAAGGTATGAACTGTAATTATTTTGAGAGAATGAGTCATTCTTGAATTACTTAGGATTGAGATATGAACATGTAATTATTTTGACTTTTATGACACATTCATGTAGTTTTTTTCTATCTTATACTTTGCATGTACATGAACAAAACAATAGAAAATGTGATATTGACTAATCCATGAAAAGTCAATTATATCAAAGAATAAATATTATAATTAAAAATATGTAAGAAGATAAAATTCATTAAAAAGTAAGAATTTCACAATCTTTAAAGTTATTAATATACGTGATAATACAAAATTTCTAAAATTCAAATATTAAAAATGATCATTCATAATCTTAATGAGATCCTGAGTTACCGTGAGAAGCGTGAATAAGTCTAATAACCTAGTTAAATAATAAACAAGAACATATAATAAAAATTAAATAATGATACCACCATATCAAATTAGGTATAACATAAAATGACTCTTTGTTACCCAACAATAAAGAATAAATTTAACAATACAATTTAAGTAACCATCAAAACAACACATAGTCAAACACTACACGTCCTCAATCACATGATCAACAAACTCCTAATTCACAAATGTTGACAAAGCAACCACTGATGGAGCTAAAGCATGTAACTATTAAATTAAAAAATATCTAATGAGTTTCATCAAGTGTACAATTTGTACCATAATTTACCTTTATTTTTATTTATATTATTGATAAGATAGAAACTTCATAATTCACCTTGATTTTTGGACTGAAAATGCTGAAGGTAATAAAAGTTAACTAGGATAACAAGACCTAAAATTTGAAAATAGCAGCACCACTTGAAGGCTTGGATGCAAAAATGTACAAGCCAAGATCATTCTTACTGATGGTTCCTTTGTCAATCCTTGATTGATAAAATTGCTCCTGAAACATAATAAACCACCATATTATGGGTTTGGTTAGAGCATAACGATTACGATAAAATATTCATGACTTATTAAATAGAGATGACAATGAAATTAACCTTCAAATTGAGTATAAATTGTGGAACAAGACTCTCTTTCACCAATGCCACTGCACAACCACCCCATCCGGCTCCTGTAAGCCTAGCTCCAAGAGCACCATTATCTCGACAAATCTTCACAAGTTCTTCTAATTCTGGACAACTGATTCCAACAAATAATTGAAACTCATCGACTGAGATATTTCAATCCAGAGGGGGGAATATTATAAAAAGAATGGGAGTTCCATGTAATAAGGTCCAACAGTAAAGCTGGAGTTTTACCTGCACTCATAAAGGACGCTGCAGCTATGGTGACTGTCGTTCATAAGGTCACCTAACTTCTTCAACATGTCTTCATCACTGCAATGACCAATTTGTTACGATTTTAAGTATGACGAAAAGAAAAGCTGGGAAAAGCCCGGTGAAAAGCACATCCTCCATGACAGACCTTAATTCTGACGATACGGTGTCTTTAAAAGCGTGCACACGTTTGGCTTCAGAATATACATGGGCAGCTCTCTGAAAGGTGAAAGAAGATCACTAATTTGTGAAAATTCAAGTGGAGTAAAAGATACTGATGTTATGCAATAAGAAATGACAATTTAATGATTATATCAATATAAGCAGACATGACTAAAGGAACAAACATCTACAATTCTTTATTAAAGAAGTACAAGCAAAGGTATGTGTGGAAATAATAAAAGGCCTATGCAAGAGAACTTATTAATTGTCAACATCTTTCTAAGGAATAAAATGGACAAAGGATTTGAAGCAAATCAATTTGAAACAGGTAAAGGCCCAGTATGAAGACGGAAACACAAAGAAAAAACGAAAACGGAATAGGTATGAAAGCACATACTGACCTGATGCAACTTGTAACACTTAGCAGCACGAAGCACTTCCAAAGAAGTTGGTGAGGCGGCAAAGATTGTTTCCAGCCTTTCCTTGGTGATATTCTCAATGTCTTCGCTGGTATATGGTTCTTCATGCAATAGCTCCTGTAGGAGTGGTGGGAATTGTTACAGATAAATGTAATATAAGCAAACAACAAGAGTAAAAGCACAAACCCCTATTTGAATACGAACATAACATGGACCACAATCACAAACTAATACTGAGAGAATGAAAAAGAAAAACAAAGTGAAAATCCAATCCACCTACGCATGATTATTCAACTTGAAGAAAATGCAATCACAGATATCACCCAATGGGCAGGGAGGCAAACTAGTAATTAATGAAATCGAATCACAAAGGCAGATGTCAGGCAAGAGGGGAATGAACCAAGATTATAGAGTACATACCTTGACAGCAAGGATAGGATCAGAAGAACTGTGTGTACCAGCGAATGATACACACAACCCTTCAACATCAGAAAGAGTTTTTACACTAGATATCGCCTCCTTAGGTTCCATCCCCAGCTTAATACCCAGTACAATCTGCAAAATTTCAAATCAGCATCTAAAGGGGAAAACTAGCATATCCAAGTAGGTTATTCTGCAAGTTTTGCACAAAAAGCAAATAAATAGTCAACAGCATGGTTTTCCTGCAACTCCAGCAAATAAAATATACCATGCTCTCCCCATGGATCTCAAAAGGCTAGTTCTACTACCACACGCACAATGCCAAATTTGTCTTTCCATCTAAACCATTTAGAACTCAGAACTATTGCCATGGATACTACATACTCTACATTATTACAAGGAGTGTTATCAAAGGCGAAAAGCGCAAAAAAGCTCTAAGGTCCATTGGGGCTTTAAGCGAAAAGCACAAATACAGCATGGCCTTAATGAAAAAAGGTGCAAAGGGAGAAAAAAAACAAATATATGTGTTTAGTCCAAAACTAATAATTATAAACATGAATGACAATTATATGAACAAAGAAATTGAATTTTTTTAATGATAACGTGAAATATCAATTGTTTAGTGTCGCATCTTCAACAGATGCTTATTGGCAAGGATAAATATGCCTTAGAACCTTGATGACGACACTGAAGTGCACATAAAGCGAGGCGAAGAGCTCACCATGTTTTGAGCCTCGCTTAGAGCTTAAGCTCGCCTTTGACAACACTAATTCCAAGGACTACAGTCTCCTAAGGACATTGAGTTTGTAAAAGATATTAATGAACCACTAAGCAAAGTGTAAATTAAGGAATAAGTCATAAATCTAGGTAGTTTAATTTTTATTTTTTATAATGGTGATGTCTGAACCACTCGACTAAGTATTTAGCTTCAAGTTTCAAGATACTAAAATAAGATGTCATAAGAAATTTAAAAACCCCAAGAAACCAATTGAGAAACAGATAATTAGAACTATTATGATCAGAGAGATAAGAAAATCATCCTCTTTGCTCTAACATCAGAAATTTATCAAACAAAGGGTGCTAAATCTTACAGCAGCTAGTCGGCATTCAACAACCCGATTATTGTAGTTAACTGCAGCAGTAACTGCTTTTTGTGATTCAGCTAATGAATGGGCTATCACAAAAGTTCCACCAGCAGGCAGTTGTACATCAGTTGCACGTATAGGATTGAAATCAATCAGCTCAGCAAACCCAGATTTTGCCATAACAGAGATGGCCTGCACAAAATAATCGATTGATGCCTTTAAGAATCAAATATTAAGTCAAGACTGTCTGCATTGCTATATTGAACTAGCAAAGAGACACATTATATTGAAATTCACGAGAAGAATAAGGAAAACATCAATATTTAGGATAACTAATTATATACAGCACTTTGCATTGGTCCAGCTGTAACTAAGTAACCAAGATTTAGTGTTCAATTGCATTACCTGATCCATTCCACCAGACTGAGTCCCGATGTGCCTTTCACACTCACATGTGAGTTGAGCAATTTCTTTCTGCAGAGAAAATATTATCACTTCTAGGCCAAACCAGAGATACAGCTAACACTACCAACAGATTCAAATTTTGCAAACTCAAGCAAATGAAGATAGAAGAAAAGGAAGATAGTTTCAACAAATTAGGAAAGAAATTAGTCATGACAAATTCATTCATCTTAATGTTGTACTCCTTACAAAGAAACTTCTAAAGAGGAAAAGAAATCAGATCCAAAACAAATGTTCAGGGTGGAAGCCGATCAAACAGCCATAGATGGATGCCACAGTAGTGGCAGACCTAGATTTTTCGTCAAGAAGGTTCAACACAGAATCTTTCCGACTGCGGCAGCACGAGTATTTAAGGTCAACCATGACAAGCAGGTTTTGCTTGCTGTTCTTTTATTGATATTTTGAAACTATTCGTTTATTCAAAACAGTTGAATTAAAACTTTCAACAAATAACTTGTTTACTTCAAAAGGTTTGTTCTCACTTCATTTTAACCAAAAATCAACTTAATCATTATTATAGTCATCTAACAATATTAATACCTATAACAAAAGAAACCCCCAACCAAAAGAAAAGGAGCGCAAACTGAATTAAACAAAAATCAAGAAAAAGTTGAAAAATTTTTGCTCTAATAAAATTTGAAGTTCTCTAATTTAATTTTTTAGTCTTTTCCCTAACATAACTTTTGAAGTGTTGTCTCTAGATTTATTGCTAGCTTTATCACTTAAAAGAAGTATTGCAGAAACTTAGCCTATGAAAACACAAAAGAAAGACTAATTTTATATAACATAAAAAATTCACATTAAACTCAACAATAAGCTAAACAAAACTTAATTACCAAACATTAGGTTAATTATACACAAAAGCAAAGAACTACCAAACTAACATCAAGCTAGAAAAGAAAATAAATTCTTTGCATGATATGGTAAGGATACTACCTTGGGCATGTTAACACCAATTGAAGCCATTATAGCAATAAAGGACGAGCAAACAAATGCTGCAGAGCTCGAAAGTCCAGACCCTAAAGCCAGCAAACATGGAAACCATGAAATAAGCCATAAAAGCGGACTACTTAATTACTACCGGACAGTATTCAAGATCGGAAGACCTATATATATACCTGTAGGAACTGTACCATCAACAATAACATCAAGTCCAACAGGTTCACCAACATCTATCCCTTTCAACTTGGCATATTCATAGAAACCCTTGTACCTGCACACACAGATTAGCAGTTTTACTATGACATGCATATATGAATAGTTTAAACTTTTATATTTTAACTTTCTTCTCACAGCACATACTTCCCAAGAGTTCACATAAAGCATGATAAATGAAGTAAAATTTAATGTCTGTCAACTTGTGGTTCATCTCAATACTTTCTGATTCTCTGGATCTTGGATGAAGAAATCAAGAAAGTAAGGTCTTACCCACAAATGAAATAATGACCCCATCTGTGACTCTTCAGATCAACCTCCTGAAAAGTTAGACAAAAGGTTATTGACAAAAAAAAAAACAAAAAAACTGACAGTACTCAAGAATCATGATTCAGTTATCTCTTAAAAGCTTTTGGGGAATAATAGAAGTTGTTTTTCAGAAGCTAAAAAAAACTAGTTTTTCCATAAAAGTATGTTTTTGAAAAATACTTGTGAGAAAAATACACTTAAAAGCATTTTTAAAATCTTGAGCAAACACTAACGGCTGCTCAAAAGTGTTTTTAAAATTTATTGTCCAAACACAAACTACTTCTCACCAAAAGTACTTCGAAAAAAAAACATTTTTCAAAAATAAGTTGATTTTAAAAGATCGGCCAAATAGGCTATAAAGCTCGAAGGATGTCACAACATTTTATATGTATGTGGTGTAAAGCAAAATAATGATGAAAAAAGTGACA
Organism: Solanum stenotomum; assembly: GCF_019186545.1. Taxonomy (NCBI): domain Eukaryota; kingdom Viridiplantae; phylum Streptophyta; class Magnoliopsida; order Solanales; family Solanaceae; genus Solanum; species Solanum stenotomum. The sequence continues at coordinate 50,662,318 of NC_064282.1, forward strand.
GAAAGAATCTCAAGCAAATTCCATATTCTCTCTCACCAATGATAACACCCAAAAAAATATTTCAGAGTAAAAAAATATGTTAGCAGCCTCGTCAATTCAAATACATCAGAGATCACAAACCAAAAGCACATAGTCAAAGTTATGATACCTGCAGATGATCAGCAGGGTAAGTACACAAGGAGTACTTATCACTATTCACATTGGCAATTCTAAGAAGCTTCTGAGGTTCATTAGAGTCGTGTTTCCGTATAGCCACAATTGTGTCTTGCCGAATTGCCATAGGCAAAACAGAGTAACCCTCATAGTCTATGTGTTCTCCAATCAGGTTCACTCTCCCTGCATACCATAATTGAACAACAACAAAGATTCATAGTTGAAATACGAATATACCATACTATTAAAGTTCAAATTTTGAACATAACCGACAAGATTTTGAAAACCCAGATTTTGAATTAAACCCACAAGAAAGAAAGAAAGAAAGTTGAGATTTTGAAAGTGTAATTGACCTGGGGATCGAGCGTAGACATGAGGGGATTGGCCAAATAAGTCTATAAACTTGGCTTTCAAATTCTTGAATCGAAGTTGAGCCTCTTCAAGCTGTGATCCACTACCATAAACAGGTTCAAGATCAGAGAAAATTGGAATTGGTAATTCCTCGTGTCTAGCCATTCAATTTTGTGTAGTTTCTCAACAGCAACAGTGAAATCTGATGAAGAATTGACAAGGAATATACAGATAATTAAAAGAGAGAAAGAGACTCGAGGATATTTTATTACATAAAAAGTTGATAAGAGAGTTGTCTTTTTGAATGGGATTGTATTGTGATGATGTAAGGAATTGAAGTAGATTTTTGGATAATTCGTGGGACTCCTAAATCATGTGACTCAAATTACTTTTTACCATTTTTTTGGTTTACCTTTTTTGACTTCCTTTAACACTCTGTTTGGATTATTGTTACTCATTGTTTCATAATGTATTATATTGTATTGTATTATATTGTACTGTATTGTATGGTAGATACAATATTTGGCTAGACTGTATTATTTGTTATTGTTTAATAACATATTAATTGTTTGGTTTGATTATATAGTTCTGTATTGTAATTTATAAATTTACTAAAATACCCTTAATTATTCTAGGGTAGGAGGTTTAACTAAAATTAAATAATATAAGGTAAAGGGTAAAATAGTATTTTGAAATATTATGTAAAGATATAATTGGAAAAAGAAATTAAGTAACAATAGAAAACACACCAAATCGGTTGTTCCATAAAATAGGGGTTTTCATTGTTACGTAACAACGAAATTTAACAATACAATACAATACATTTTAAGTAACAATCAAAACAAACATTGTAGGTATAGTAACGATACAATACAATACAATGGGTAACAATGATCCAAACAGAGTATAAGAGTTCCTTTTACAAAACTCATCTAATTTTTTATATGATGTATCCTATTTGGTCGAGAATTTGCTCATAAAATTTTTAAATTTTTGAAAATAAAATTTATATATTTGTAAATTAGGTAAAATATGTTGAATTCGAAAGTAATTAGGACGTCATGCGAAAGCTTACAATTGTAAATCATATGTCCATAAATTAGAGAACCATAAAATTATACTAAAAGACATAAAATTCTTATATGATATGACCAATTGGCCTACATAATTAGAAACTAATTAAAAGCATGTAGAGAGAAAATCTTCTCATAAATAAAAATTTCTAAAGGAATACATACATTGTGGATTCTATTGTGTTATGCTATGAGAATGAGATCTTCAATTTATAGATCTCCAAAATTTTCCCCTAAGAAAAAAAAACCAAATATGAAAGAAAATTATATTATTATTTTTTCGGAAAACTAAAAACAATTATTGTAATGCTTTAAAATCAAATATGGTAAGAAAATCAGGGCAAAACTCTAACAATAAGTATTATAAGTAATAATAATTGACAATTCAAAAAATTTAAAAGATATATGAAAAATTTATAGTAAAAAATAAACTTGTTTGAATTTCAAAATTTCAAAACGTGTCACGTAAATTACAACAAGCGGAGTACTAATATAGTGGGTTATATAAAATTTATTAAGGAACTAGGCTTTGGGATTGTTATGTTGATGAAACTTATATAGCGCATTAAATTAGTGTGTTATAAAAAAATATGGAAAATGGTCATATTTTTCCATGTATTCTCGAAAAAAAGGGTTATATTTGTTCTTTGTCATACTTTTTAAATATATTTTCCCCTATCATCTAACTTTAGACACATATTTTTCCTTGGACAATTAAGTCTTATATCCTCAGTTTTATTATCCTGCTTGGCACACCTATATGTATACTAGTATACGTATCCGCGCGTTGCGTGACTATTTTAAAATATAATAATATTTTAAATTTTAAAAACTAAGATTTATTGCCTATTTAGTAATGTATATTTTAAAAGTAATAATACTAATCAATAACTTATTTATTTGAGCACATTAAATTAATATTTATATAACATAATTTTCATAATACCAGACATGGCACATGCACATATTTGGTGCAATAAGATCCTAAGACCACGTTTGCTTTATTACTCTTCATAGGATTTTGTATTTTGAAATGACTCTTTGTTCATAATAATTTTTACCGTATAACTTGCTTGATTTCTAAAATATGTTAAAGTCCTAAAGTTAATTTTATTTTTACTTATATTTGATTAGAATAACTTTTTTAAAAAAAAGATATTTTTTGTAGTTTAAAACTTCTTCAATTACGATAAACAGGAAAAGTTATAACCATCTTTAAAATTATAAGTATTAAATTAAAAAATTTAAATATTTATCTATCAATATTATGTTTATCTTGTAAAATAAATGAAATTTTAAAATTTCTACAATCAAGACAAAGTGGAAACATTGTAACCATCTCAAAAATTCTTTAGTATTAAATTTAAATTTTAAACCTTAATCTGTCAATTAACTTTTTAAAAACATTTCGAGATATTTTTTTATCGTTAAACCCAAATTCAAAAGAAAATATACATTTAAGTTAAAGTTTTGAATTTATTAAGTTTCAAGAATGAAACATAAATATTAAAAAAAGTATTTATTTCCGTAAATAAAATAACGTAATATATTTTTTGAGATTATAAAATCTAGTCATTTTTACTGAAATTTGTATAACTTTTAATTTAATTAAATTTGAATTTTCTGATGTTAAAAGGCGTCTGTCATTATTGCACGTACAATTTATATATATATATTAGAAGAGAGAATTTCAAAGGCTGCTTATTGGTCATTCAATTGGCAAGTGGGGATATTTTTGTCATTCCAACTTCTCAAAGGGATAAGCATTGCATAGAAAAAATTATACTACGAGCCTTATTATTTGGACCTTCTTAACATCTTTAGAAAAAACCCTACACTTTTCTACTAAATTACATATTATGCCTTCTATCATTGAGTATAGTGGGGTCCATTTAATTTTACAATTGACACCTATACAATGATAACTTTATTGAGTTTCTATATATTTCCATTTTTATTCTCTACATATTAAATTGTTTAAATTTAATATAGTTAAATAATTTAATAAAATTTTATTATTTAGCTTTTATATTCAAAACACATTATTTTTTAATATTAAATATATCATTAAATAACTATATAAGATTATTAATAGTCATATTTATATTTTTAAAGTATAATTAATAAAATTATTTTTTAAATAAACTCCTAATATATAATTTATTAAGAAAAACATCAAATTAGTTTAAATTATTTCTTTTTATTATACTTTACTTTTACTTACTTATATAGAAGAGACAGCAAGATGACTGATTTTTGCCATCTTTATAAAAGAATAAGGGTCTTTTGGTCATTTACACTACCAAATTCATCAATAAAGGCTGCATACGTGTCTTAATACTGCTTTGAAAGAGACACGTAGCAATGCTGCCAAACTGATGTGTATTTAGGACATTCTATGAGAGTTGATGCTCTGTCTCTTTTCTTCTTTATTTTGCAAAGCAAAAAAAATCAAGTTTTTCTGTCTGGTTTTCTGCATGTGTTGTTGTTGTATAGGTAAATGATTATATTGTGTTATTAAGAAATGTGCAGTTTTTTGTTATCTTTCTCTGCTTTTTGGTTATATTTTTGGGTTGTGATTTTGAAATTTCTCTCCATCTTTCATAAATTTTAATGAAAATCAAGACTCAATTCGATTCTTCTGTTTTAGATTTGTAGGGTTACCGGTTGGACTATAAGAATTGCGTCTTTATTGAATTCAGAAATTTGAGATGCTCTTTCTTCTCTGTTTCGCCTCAAATTTGTCTTCGATGTTGCCGTTGATTTTTAATAAAAACAAGTGAGCACCGTAAGTGATTGCATATACACTATTAGTTAGTCTAATCAATACAATAAGCCTATCATATATTGGTGTACTTGCGTATAAGTAGCAATATCATTCCTTTAAACTTATTGATTCTAAGCTCTTGTGATGTCCCACACAATTTTTTTCCGTTGTTCGAGTTAGATTTGAAAGGAGGTAAAACAGGCTAAAGTGTTTAACACTTTCAAGACATAGTTCGACAGCGGTTCAATGCAAGTTTTTTTTTTTTGAACTCTTGAATGTATCATTTGAAGTGATTCTCGGTATGTGCAAGGTGTCTTTACTTTGGGCATTATAATCTATTCCTCAAAAGGTCTTCGGTTAAAAAAGCACAAAACTATGAAAAAAGACTATAAATCTTAAGCCACAATTGAAGTCACAAAACTAGACTATTCCATTATAGTACAAAAAATCTTCTATTTTATAGATTTTGCTGGGACCATATTTATATATATATATATATATATATATCTTGGCCTTTGTGTAGTTGTGGTTGATAGTTTGTTGCATTTACTTATATTACTAGCAGTGAAAGTAGTTTGATTATTGTGATCAATATACTGCCTTACAGCTCATATAGTTTTTCAGAGTATTATGATAAATGAGCTACTTGAATTGTGTAAAACAACTATGTTTGTCCTTTTCATTTATTAATTGATGCATTGGAGGTAGTTTGGAGATAGTTCTCTGTACAGTCAATCACTTCTTAGTTTACCAATAAAGAGCTGAATGATGAAGGAACTTCAAGTCAAAGTAGTGCCAGTCTGCGGTCATTTTCCTAGATGAACCACAAGAAGATTTGTGCTTGTGTTTTCTTTGTGAACTTAAAGAATAAACTCGATCGACAACTTTATTTGTATTTGTGTTTATCAATTTGTCTCTGCTTTGATCGACCTTGGAAACAATAGCTATCTACCTTGCCTTATCAGCCTTGCACTTGGTTCTTAAGTCATTATATTGAAGTAATTGTACACTTTCTTTCATGTATGTACATACGTCCTATTTCAAGCAACTGTGATTTGATTCTTTTTCCAATCTTGTAATTTATGAATAATATTTTTTCTTCTTCTCTCATATGTATCAAGTCTTAATCTTTTGATCAAAGATCAAAACAACTCAATCTGCATCTCAACTAATTGTCTATACAATGTATCACATTTTGTTATTATGTAAAATAAGTGTACATAACTATCTTGTAAAACTTAGTTCCTTAAAATATCAACAAACGATTAATATGCAAGGTTATCTTACGCTACATACTTGTAATCCAACTTTTAATTGATATCAAGTTATGATATTTATTATAGAAATCATTTCCTCATTTCAAAAGAAAAAAAAAACTTATTTTCTAGAGGAAATATGTTGCAAAAATTTTAGCTCATCAAATATAGAAAATTAACATTTTACAGAACACATCGATAGATTCATCAAATTTTTTTCTCCAATTTCACGTAAAAACAAATTTAACAAAAATAAAAGAAATATTACATAATAATATTGGGCCCGCGCTGGCACGGGCCATTAATTTCTAGTATATATAGAAGAAAGACTATACAAAATTTATTGATTTTGATGATCATGAGGGGAAAATACTGAACACTCACAAAAATATACTCCTCCATTCACATTTGTTGATTACTATAAATAATAAATATTTATTTCACTTATATAATTAAAATATAAGAGATAATTTATCATTTTACATCGATTTTATTCCTTTTTATTAAGTATTTCTTCATCGTAATGAATGAGATGGCTTGTGATATTAAGGGTGATATAGTATATAAATTGTCATATTATTTATTATTCCTTTCATTTTGTTTAATATGCGCGGTCTGATTGATATGATTTATATTTATTTTTTAAAATTTGGATACAATACTTTCAAACTTCTCATAAGTTTCTTCTTTCTGGTGAACTGTTATTTTAAATTAATGATAACATTTATCCTCAAAAGAATACAAAAAAAATGAAAAAATGTTGAATTAAATTTCACTATTTGGGATTAAGATATTTCTTAAATATAAAAAGGAAAAAGTCTAACCTTTACAATCTTTATCACCAATTACAATCTGCCAACTTTCCCACCAATTACAATCTGCAATCATCTAGTACAAAGTTAATGCATAAATATTTTTGCTATAAAAGGAGCAACTAATTTTTAACAATTGGAAAAAAAGCAGTAATTTTGATGAACAAACTTTCTATTTTATAAATCAAAATCCTGTCATATAAATAACTATATATAATATCGATTGTTAATAATAAAGAAGAAGGAGGTAAAATCATACGAACTAATAAATAATAAAAAAATCTAAAGTTGATAATTTGGTAACTTTGTTTCAAATGCTCCAAGAGAAAAGATAAAACATCAAAAATAGCTTTTTGTAAAATAATTTTCTTTTCTTTCACTATTAAGTGTTGAAGTAACCTAACTTTAAAATTGATATTTTTCTGCATCTTTAATTAAAAGAGATCAACATAATTCACCGCTTCAAAGCTATCTAGATTTTTGTGAGAAAATAATTTCAAAGTTACTTTGTCGTAAATGCTAATGGGAATCTTTCATTTGTCTCCTCTCTTTAATCACATCAGCCCACCGTATCTCTATCATCCTTTGAACTTCCTTCCACATGTTCAATAAAAGTATTTATAAATAAATTGAGATTGAAAAATAAGTTACTCTTTTACCATTTTTAAGATAATTGTTATCACGTATCCCTAAATATTTGGCTTAATCTTATATTACGGTTAGATTTTGAATTTAACTATTTTCATCAAAGTAAATACTTCAATAATAATTTATTTAGCTTTATTTGTTTAGATTTTGAAGTTTTTTTTCCACCTCAAATTTAAAATACCGATTAATTTTTTTTATATAATAAATTTTACAACTTGTTTATACGTGGGCACTTTTATATATACAGTTTAAAATAGTTAAAATTAAAAATATGATAAATTTCCACAAAATAAGGAATCACACATGTCATTTAAGTTTTGTTAATGTTAAAACTTTTGAAAAAAATTAAATCGTTTATTTTCTTGACAACTCACGTTAATTTTAAATAAAAAAGATTAATTAAATTTTAATTTTTTGGTTTAAGGTGCTTATGTGATAGATTTTGTATTTCATACGGTATATAAATAGATAGATTTAATCTAATTTTAAATTTATAATGATTAAATTAAAGTGTTAACTTATCCATTCTTTAAAATTTTAAGTAAATTTTAATTTCTAAGTTTAAGGTGCTTATGTGATAGATTTGGTCTTTCATACTATCTAGTATCTATAAATAGATAAATTTAATCTAATTTCAAATTTATAATAGGATTAATTACTTGAGTGAATTCCTTTTAAAAAATAATTACTTATTTTAAACATACTCTTTAATTATTACCATTTATAACAACTTCTTTAATTTCTCTCTTTTCTCTGTCTCACTCTTTCTCTCTTTCTTTCTTTCTTTCTTTTTTTTTTCTTTCTGTTATTCATTCTCCCTTCCTTTCTTTTTTGTTGCTCTTTCTCCCTTTCTTACTATTGCTCTTTTTCCTTTTTTTTTCCGTAGAGTAGTCAATGATTTTAGACTGAATAAAACTTGTATCAATAATTACTTAGACAAGTAATTTAATCGTAACAAATAAAGAGACATAAGAAACTGCAAAATGAATTAAACTTGAATTTAAAATGTATTACAAACATATTAAAGTTGAATTATTATAAGAGAATCAAACATGAATGCAAAATGTAGTAAACAAAAGATCATTCTTTGATCTGCATATAAATTGAAAAAAACTTGTATCAATAATGAATTAAACAAGTAATCCAATCGTAACAAATCAACCAATTAATTGCAAAATGAATTAAACTTGTATTTAAAAGTGTATTACACAAATATTAAAGTTGAGTTAGAAGAGAGAATTAAGCATGAATAAAAACATGTAACTAATGAAAGACCAGACATTGACCTATTTAGTAAATTAAACTTGTATCAATAATGAATTAAACAAGTATCCAATAGTAACAAATAAATCAAAAAACTGCAAAATGAATTAAATTTGCATTAAAATTGTATTACACAGTATTAAAGTTGAATAAGAAGAGAGAATTAAGAATGAATGGAAAACGTAACTACGAAAGACAAGACAATGATCTCTAGAGTTAATTAAACTTGTATCAATAATGAATTAAAGAAGTATCCAATAGTACCAAATAAATAAAAAAACTGTGAAATGAATTAAATTTGCATTAAAATTGTATTACATAGTATTAAAGTTGAATTAAAAGAGAGAATTAAGAATGAATGAAAAACGTAACTAACAAAAGACATGATAATGATCTATAAATTGAATTAAACTTATAAGTTATATCAATAATGAATTAAATAAGTATCCAATAATAACAAATAAATCAAAAAACTTCAAAATGAATTAAATTTTAATTAAAACTGTATTACATAGTATTAAAGTTGAATTAGAAGAGAGAATTAAGAATGAATTGAAAACGTAACTAACGAAAGACAAGACAATGATCTATAAACTGAATTGAACATATATCATTATTCGTGAATAAAACATGTATTATATGTATCTTATAAATTATTTTGAATTATATAAGAAGATGATATATTTGAAATATGTATTATAAATATATTGTTCATGATTTTAATTCAATTTTAATACAATTATGAAATAGATCTAATTCAACTTTAATACAGTTGCAAGAAAATTCCAAACTCTTCGTCTTCTTCAAGTTTTAATTTGAAATTTCTCATAAAATCAATGCTAAAGTTAATGAATCCCCCTTAAATTAAGATATAAACTCCAAAATGTTATTTTCAATAATATGGAAGAACAACTTATATAAACGCATCACACTTTCGTAAAATCCAAATAATGAATTCAAAGCTTGAAGCTTTTTAATGGTCATCAATGGCTTGCTGCTGCAATTTTAGAGATTTGAAATCTCAATTTGCACACACGATTTTCAATTATTTGTAGGAACAACCTATCCAAACTAATCGCAAACGAAAGAGGAGTCAATGATTCGTAGACTGCATAAAACTTGTATCAATAATTAATTAGAAAAGTAATCTAATCGTAACAAATGAAGAGCATAATAAACTGCCAAATGAATTAAACTTGAATTAAAAATGTATTACACACATATTAAAATTGAATTAGAAGTGAATTAAACATGAATGCAAAATGTAGCAAACGAAAGAGCATTATTGTAAATTGAATAAAACTTGTATCAACAATGAATTAAACAAGTAATTCAATCATAACAAATCAACCAATAAACTGCAAAATGAATTAACTTGTATTAAAAGTGCATTACACAAATATTAAAGTTGAATTAGAAGAGAGAATTAATCATGGATAAAAAATGTAACTAATGAAACACAGACAATGGTCTATAGAGTGAATTAAACTTATATCAATAATGAATTAAACAAGTAATCTAATAGTAACAAATAATAAACTACAAAATGAATTAAATTTTGTGTTAAAAGTGTATTACATAATATTAAAGTTGAATTAGAAAAGAAAATTAGCAATGCAAAATGTAACTAACGAAAGACAAGACAATAATCTATAGACTGAATTAAACTTGTATTATTCATGAATAAAATATGTATTATATGTGTCTTATAAATTATTTTGGTTTGTATCTCGAACATTTGTAATATGTATTGTGCCTATGTTATAAATGTATAAATTTGTTACTTAAATTATTTTGGTTGATATCACTAAAAAAGGAGCAAAGTTTGTAATATGTATTATAAATGTATTGTTCATGATTTTAATACAATTATGAAACATATCTAATACAACTTTAATACAATTGCGATACAGTTCCATAAACTTCACCTTTTTCGAGTATCAATCTAATATTTCTCCTAAAATAAATTATAAACTAAACCAAACCCTCTTAAAATTGAGATATAAACTCCAAATGACAGTTTCAATTATTTGTACGAACTACCTATCCAAACTAATCACAAATTCGTAAAATTCAAATAATGAATTCAAAATTTGAAGCTTTATAATGACCATCAATGGTGAACTCTTGCTTCTGTAATTTTAGAGATTTAAAATTTCTGCTTAAAAACATGATTTTGTACAAATTTTCGGTCTTTCTATTCCTCTTTTCATCTTGTTTTTGGATAAAAATAGTGAAATATGGGAAAAAACTGATTTGAGGATAGTTATTTAAATGAAAATTTCAAAGAAGAAGAAGAAAAAAAAAAGAAGGAAGAAAAATAGTGTCAGAGAAAGAGACGAAGAAGCAGAAGAGTAAAAAGAAGAAGAGGAAAAAGGGTTGAGAAAGAGGCGAAGACTGTACAATTTTCTTAATTCCAAAAAAATGTTATATTTAGTTAGAAAAATTATATTGCCATAGATGGTAAATATTTTTATAACATAGCATATTTATGTGATTTACCCTTTATAATAACTAGACGCGTTGCCCGTGCGCGCACGGGCCCAATATATATTAGACGATAAATGTCACAAATACTATTAGGCGGTAAATTAGTTAAAGGCTGCTCATATATACACATATGCTGCTTATATATTATATTTAAGACGATTGTGCTGCCTATGTGATGTATGCATATTATTTCCATAATTACAGTTTTTTTAACGGAAGATGGTTTCCACATATTGCAAAACAGATGATGGTGGCAGTCATCTTGTTGTCACGATGTAGTTGACAAAACCTGTAGTTGAGAGAAGTGTTGTAATTTATGGATGTAGTGTGTAGTAAGAATGAAGTATGATTAGCTGTGGCGTACCTTGTCTTGTTAAAGCATCGACATTGTGCATATTCTTGTTCAAGTTTGTTCAAAAGGCAGTGAATGTTTCATCATTTCTCGATGGATTTTGAAGGAATATATGATCAAGCACAATTAGGAGTAGATCCTATTTAAAATTAGTCGGAGGCTTGGAGCTATTAGGTCTGCTGTGTGAAAGTTGTTCAAAGCCAAGTTTGAGAATTGACAGAGAACACTTCCAATTGTAGTTGATAGTTGGCAGGTGACATGAAAATGTATTCAAAAACCAACAACAAAGTCCACAAAAATCATATATCATTTTCCATAAGCCCAAATCATATCGTGCAGAGCATCCAAAAAAGGAAAAGGTCCAAAAGAAGAAGAAAACTATGTATACACAAGCTGTAAAATAGAAGTCAAGAACACATATTGTAATAGTTTTGGATCTTGTAACCCGTAAAAAGTTAGTACAACAAACCTGAGGCTTCCCGAATAATAGAAAGAAAAGGGAAGGATAGCATATAGGTCCTTAATTTTAATCATAACTGATGTGCTATGAAATCGTGGCACATTTGACGCTTAAGAACTATGAACTAACACTGGAATTAAGTGAAATTTTGTACTATTTGATAGGTTTGTTGAATGTGTAGGAAAAAGTCTGGTTGGTATAGAAAATGGAAAAGAAGCTGCAAAATGATGATGGTTAAAGTAAAGTTCACGGTCAACTTCACGGACCGTGACTTCCATTACGGTCCGTGGTTGAGCTCGTGAAAGTGAAGCAGTGTTGGCCTTGAGAAGATGAATAGGAGTAATAACAAGTGACAACCACGGAAGGTCCCACAGGCCGTAGCTCTTACCACGGACTGTGGTACCTACCGTGGAGTTGAACCAGTGTGAAAGAAAGGAAGTTGGCAAAATGTTGGAATCCAAGTGAAGACCACGGACACCATCACGGGCAGTGGCCCTCGCTACGAACCGTGGTGCAGTTTGTAGTCCTTGTTACAGTGAGTATCATTGAAGACCCAAACTTTAGGAAGACCACGGAAGGCTTCACGGACCGTGAAGCCTTTGACGGGTCGTGGTAGTAACCGTGAAAGTTCCCGACAATTCAGTCCTAGTTCGATTAGGACTCAATTTTAACATGTCGTGGTAGTAACCGTGAAAGTTCCCGACAATTCAGTCCTAGTTCGATAAGGACTCACTTTTAACATTTTAGTTTTGAACTACTTTAGGTCATTTTTGGAGGATTATTCATTATCTTACGTTTTACGACTAAGAACACAGTATTTTTCTTAGCATTAGATTTTGGATTCAGATTATTCTGATCAGTTTGAAGTTTGGATTTCGATTATCAGATTATCAAGTGGTTGTTGATTTACTAATTATTTTCGTAAGTATTTGTTAACATGTTTTTATTATCCAGTACTAATTCTTTACTTGAAAACATGAGTGGCTAAATACCATGGCTGGGTGTGTGGGATCTATGGCGATATTCCAATTGCGATTCCGTAAAAAGAGTAAAAGATAGTCTTTGTTTACAACCTGCAGTTTACAGCTTTCATTATCATTTCAGTCTATTGAGTGCACGCTTTAGACATGCATGTATCTAGTGTTTGTTTGAGAGAAAAGCACCAGTTAGGAAAAAGCTAAACTAAGTTAATGCATTGGAGTTAAAGTTGGAGTTCGAGAGAAGAGATCTTTAACACCATATCAAATTAAGCGAAGTCCAATATTGATAACACTTTATGTTTGGAAGAATTAGAGTGAATATTATCTGATTAGGCTGAGAAGCGTTAGATTAATTCAACTCGTAAAGATTCTGTAAACATTGACTTATCTGACACTCACATTTCAGGAGAGCATTATAATTGATGTCATAGTGAACACAAAACATGGTTTCTTTAAATTAACTGAATCAACTTACAACAAGATTGCTTGTGAATTGTGTATCTAAGTTTTGACTGCAAGTGTTGGTGGTAAAATACATTTCAATCAACCCAATTTACTTTCCGTGTTATTTGTTTAGGAAATAATAATGACAATTGAGTAAACGCGACAATGAAACTTTATCTGTAAAGAAATTCTCTATGGGATCGAGCTCAACTGTAGTTGAGTTCTGTAAATTAAAAACGACCGTTTACACTTCTTATTTGGAGTGTAAGTTTGGACGTATCAAATTTTGGCGCCGCTGCCGGGGAATTTCAATTCAAAAGTATTTTACTAGCTTTTATTTGATTTGTAGTTATATTTCCTAATTTTACATTTTATTTTGTGTTTGTGTCTCTTTCAGGTGAGTATTACTGTGTATGCCAAGAACCAGGAGTAAATGAGCTCCATTGATCCCTTACGACTCAGAACTCGAAAAGACTCTTCGAAAAATGGTGAATGCACAAGAATTGGAGGCACAAAGACAAAGGTTAAGACTAGAAGCTGAAGTCGCTGCGAGAGGTGTTCAGCAGAATGGTGGTAACAACCAACCTAGGGTGGTAGATGAGAATAGAGGAGTGGATGGATTGATCCCTCCCCAGTGCCAACCAATAGCTCTAAGGGGTAGAGCTAAGCATCCAGCGCATATGATGTATGATGAAAATGATGCAGATTTGGATGGAGCTGGAGCCACTAGAGCAATAGTGTTACCTGCACTACCTCCAGGTGTTAAGTTCACAATCATCAGCACTATGATTCAATTGTTGAACCTTAAAGGTATGTTTAGGGGTGCAACTGGTGATGATGTGAATCAGCACTTGATGAATTTTGTGGCTATCTGTAAGTCACAAGAGATTCCTGGGGTCAACCAAACAACAATGAGATTGAGGTTGTTTCCGTTGTCTTTTACTGGAGAGGCGACTAACTGGTTGAATGAAATGCCAGATGACTCCATCAGAACTTGGAATAAGTTAAAGGAAGCTTTCCTGGAACGATTCTTCCCAGAATCAAAAGAGTTGCAGATGAAGGACAAGATTAGTACACACAAGCAGCTACCAGGAAAAGCAATGCATGATGCTTGGTAGAGGTTCAGCCAAAAGTTGAAGAAATGCCCCAACCATGATCTTACTGAAAGGCATCTTCAACAGGCATTTTATAGGTCTCTGAATTATGTTACTAAACATATTGTTGATGCAGTTTGTGGAGGATCATCTATGAGGAAGTCATTTGCAGAGAGCATGCAGCTATTGGATGAGGTCTCAAAGAACAACAGAGCATGGTACACTAGAGATGCAGAGGTAGGAGAGCTTGGGTATACATTTGAGCTTTCAGCTGAACAAAGGAAGAGAGAAGAAGAAAGGGACCAAGACAGGGCACATATGAGGACTCAAATAGACCTGCTCACAAAGCACATTGTCACCAAGTCTGAAAAAGTGAATGTTGTGGGACAGCTGAATAGGTATGAAGATCCAGATCTTGACATTGATGAGGAAGCTAACTATTTGATGAACCAATGAGGTTTCCGGAATTATAACTCTGGAAATCAGGGTTACAATTCTGGAAATGCAGTCGGAGTTATGCTAGGGATGGTCGGTATTAAAGGCCAGCAAATAGAGATCAAGGAAATTGGCAAAACAGAGATGGGTATTGGAATGATCCCAGTGGTGTATATATACCTCCAGGTAATAGAGACCGGGCGAGTGGTAGTTCTAGCGGGTCTAAGCTTGAGGACATGATGGCTAAGGTACTTTAGAAGGTTGAGTCAACCGATGCAGGGGTGAAAGAAATGAAGGGTGACTTCTCAAACATGAGTAAGTTGGTGGACTCTCACACCACCTCCATTAAACAAATAGAGCAACAGTTGGGGCAACTCTCAGCCTCACTGAATCAGAGAATGAATGGATCACTACCAAGTGATACCATTCAAAATCCCAAGAAGGATGGACACTGCATGGCCATCGCCACCAGGAGTGGTAAAGTTCTTTCTGATCCTATATCTGCAGGTACCAAGTATGAACAAGTCTTGGAGCAAGCTAGCAGAGAAGAGGATGAGACTATACATGTAGATGATCTGGAGGAGGCTCAACAGGCTCAACCTAAAGCATAACCTGCGAGAGGAAAAGAGAAAGAGATTCAGGAAAACCTGCCCTTACAGCAAATTCCCAGGCAACCTCTTCCTTTCCCTCAAAGGCTCAAAAAGAAAGCTGAAGATGGAAAGTTTACGGAATTCATCACCATGCTGAAACAACTTTCAGTAAACATTCCATTGGTAGAAGCTCTGGAGCAGATGCCAGGATATGCCAAGTTTATGAAAGACTTGGTTACCAAGAAAAGAGTTGTAAGTCATGTTTTTTTTAACGATGTTCATCATTGTAGTGCCATTGCTACCAGATCTCTGGTTCAGAAAAAGGAGGATCCAAGTGCATTCACAATACCATGCACCATTGGGTCAATCAAGTTTGCAAAAGCTTTATGTGATTTGGGAGTAGCATAAATTTGATGCTTTTAGCCATTTATAAAAAGTTAGGTTTGGGAGTACCAAAACCTACAGCAATGAGGTTGATGATGGCTGATAGGTCAGTAAAGAGGCCGGTGGGAATCTTGTGTGATGTACTGGTAAAGGTGGACACTTTCATCTTTCTAGCTAATTTCGTGATTCTGGATTGCGAAGTGGATTTTGAGGTTCCCATCATCTTGGGAAGACCCTTTTTAGCCACGAGAAGAGCTTTAGTGGATGTTGAGAGAGGAGAGTTGAAGTTCAGACTCAGCACATATGAGGTAAGGTTCAATATTTGCAGGTCAATGAAACAACCACGAGATATAAATGTGATATCTGCAATAGAGATGGTCACTAATAAAGACATGAGAGTACCCATAGAAGAGAGAATGGCCGTTGAAACATTAGCAGCAGTACTGATGAACTTTGATGCTGATTTCCGATCTGACTATGTAGAGACCGTGAATGCCTTGCAGGGTATGGGAGCACATTCGTATGCTCCAAAGAAATTGGACTTGGATTTGAAAAACAGGCCAAGCCCTCCAGCGAAACCATCCATTGAAGAGCCACCGGTGCTGAAGCTGAAACAGTTACCCACTCACCTCAGGTATGTATTCTTGGGTACTAATAACACTTTACCATTGATATTGGCTGCAGATTTGAATGAAGAGCAGGTACAAGAGGAAAAAGATACAAAAGAGCCATTGGCTGGACCATTGCTGATATAATTGGGATACCTCCAGGTATTTGCACGCATAAGATTCAGCTTGAGGAAGACTGCAACTCGAGTATTGAACACTAACGGAGGTTGAACCCACATATGCAAGAGGTGGTTAAGAAAGAAATAATCAAATGGTTAGATATTGGGGTGGTCTACCTTATCTCTGATAGCCATTGGGTCAGTCCAGTGCAATGTGTGCCTAAAAACGGAGGTATGACTGTAGTGGCAAATGCCAAGAATGAGTTAGTCCCGCAGAGACCAGTCACTGGATGGCGAGTGTGCATGGACTATATGAAGCTGAACAAGTGGACTTTGAGAGATCATTTCCCCATGCCTTTCTTGGACTAGATGTTTGACAGGTTGGCAAGTAAAGGATGGTACTGTTTCTTAGATGGATACTCTGGCTACAACCAGATATCAATTGCACCTGAATATCAGGAAAAGACCACCTTCACATGTCTTTATGGAACCTTTGCATTTAAACGCATGCCATTTGGACTATGTAATGCACCATCCACATTCCAAAGGTGTATGATGTCCATCTTTTCAGACATGGTTGAGGACATTCTAGAGGTATTTATGGATGACTTCTCTGTAGTAGGTGATACATTTGATGACTGTTTGTTGAATCTTAGCAGGGCTTTACAGAGATGTGAAGAAGCCAACTTAGTGCTAAATTGGGAGAAGTGCCATTTCATGGTAAACGAGGACATAGTCCTTGGACACAAGGTGTCACAGAAAGGAATTGAGGTCGACAAGGCTAAGATTGAGGTAATTGAAAAATTACCTCCACCAATCTGTGTGAAGGGTGTCTGAAGCTTCCTAGGACACGCCGGATTCTATAGGCATTTCATCAAAGACTTTTCCAAAATTGCACACCCCATGTGCAAGCTTTTAGAGAAGGAGGTGAAATTTTTCTTTGATGGAGCATGCCTTAAAGCTTTTGAGTGCCTAAAAGAGAAGTTGATTTCAGCACCAGTGATTATTGGTCCAGACTGGGCAGAGCCGTTTGAGGTGATGTGTGATGCTAGTGGAACTGCTTTAGGAGTTGCGTTGGGACAGAAGCGCAACAAGATGTTCCATCCGATTTAATATGCTAGTAAGTCATTAAATGGGGCACAACGAAACTACACAGTCACTAAGTAGGAACTATTGGCTGAAGTGTATGCTTTTGAAAAGTTCAGAGCTTATCTGTTGGGCACTAAGGTGATAGTTCACATAGACCATGTTGCCTTGAGATATCTCATAGCAAAGAAATAGGACATGCCTAGGCTGATCCGATGGGTATTGCTTCTCCAAGAGTTTGACTTCGAAGTGAAAGACAGGAGAAGTTGTGAGAACCAAGTAGCTGATCACCTATCTAGGTTGGAACCTGCAAAGAAGGAAGAAATTGAGCGTGAGATAGATGACACATTCCCGGATGAGCAGGTATTAGCTGCGACTCTTGACCTTATTCCTTGGTTTACTGACTATGATAATTTTCTGGTTAGTGATTTGATGCCTGAGGAGCTAACATATCAGCAAAGGAAAAGGTTCATGCATGATGTAGGCAAGTACTTTTGGGATGAACCATATATGTACAGGGTGTGTGCTGACAATATAATTAGGTGATGTGTTCCGGAATTTGAAATGTTGCACATTTTGGAGGCTTGTCACTCATCTCCAGTTGGTGGTCATCATTGTAGTGCTCGAATAGCCCACAAGATACTTCAGTGTGGATACTACTGGCCCACAAGTCATCAAGATGCAATTGACATAGTCAGGAGCTATGATGTGTGCCAATGACAAGGAGCCATCTCTTGGCACCGTGAGTTACCCA
The DNA here is from genome assembly GCF_019186545.1 of Solanum stenotomum. Lineage (NCBI taxonomy): Eukaryota > Viridiplantae > Streptophyta > Magnoliopsida > Solanales > Solanaceae > Solanum > Solanum stenotomum. Next base: position 50,680,437 of record NC_064282.1, read on the forward strand.
TGACACCTATTCTAGAGGTGGAATTGTTTGATGTGTGGGGTATTGATTTCATGGGCCCTTTTGTGAGCTCATATGGTCAAAAATACATACTAGTTGCGGTTGACTATGTGTCTAAATGGGTTGAAGCTTTTGCGTTACCTAAAATGATGGAAGGAGTGTTGCTAGTTTTCTAAAAATGAACATCATCTCAAGGTTTGGAACACCCAGAGCCATTATCAGTGATGGTGGTTCTCAATTCTGCAACAAAGTGTTCAGCACGCTTCTAACAAAGTATGGGGAAAAACAACACAAGGTGGCAACACCTTATCACCCACAAACCAGTGGACAAGTGGAGGTTTCCAACAGGGAGATTAAAGCAATCTTAGCCAAAACAGTTAATGCCAATAGGACAGATTGGGCAAGGAAGTTGATGATGCTCTATGGGCATATCAGACAGCTTTCAAGACACCTATTGGTATGTCTCCATACCAACTGGTGTTTGGAAGGAACGTCATTTGCCAATTTAGCTTGAGCATAGAGCACTCTGGGCGTTAAAGAAGCTAAACCTAAATTGGAACGAAACGGAAAATTTGAGACTGGATCAGATCAATGAGATGGATGAGTTCCGTCTGAGGGCCTATGAGAGGTCTGCACTGTATAAGGAGAGGATAAAGCTATATCATGACAAGCATATTCAAAAAAGAAGCTTCACTCCTGGTGATTTGGTGTTACTCTTCAACTCCATATTGCGTCTATTTCCAGGAAAACTGAGGTCTAAATGGTCCGGACCTTTTAAGGCCACACGGGTATTTCAATCTGGTGCTACTGAGCTAAAGAATGATAAAGGCAAGAGGTTCAAAGCTAATGGCCAGAGAATCAAGGCATATCTGGGTGTCCCTGATGATGTAAAGATTGTCGAGGAATGCAAACTTGATGAAGTCTGAGTAATCAAGTAACTTGCGTCACGCCGCAACGTTAAATTGTGCGCTGCTTGGGAGGCAACCCAAGATGTAATTGTAGTAGATACTTTCCATTTTCCTATTTCTCTTTGTTTTTTTAGAGTCACTGTGTGTTGATATGTACATGAGAGAATGGGTTATCAAGTGCAGGAACTAGGTGCAGACTATCCTTCACGGGGAGGTCTCACGGATCGTGGTGCCCTTCACGGGCAAGCTCACGATCCGTTAATTTTAGCATCAACCTAAAAGAGCTACTGGAAGTTGCAAGAAAAAGGTTCACGAAAGGTTTCACGGTCCGTCATGTTTTGTACGGACCGTCTAGCCTCTCGTGAATCACAGGTAAGTAAGTTGCTCCTGAAGTCAGTTCAACGGACCACAACACGGACCGTGGTGACCTTCACGGGCACTTTCACGGTCCGTCGTCCACAACCCAGTCCTACAAATACCCGACCCATGATGGCATCAAAATTAAAAGAATGGTTTATAAAATTCCTAAAGCACAAAAGGTCGGGGTTTTTTCCATTTCTTCTCTTCCATAACGGTTCTTAAGAGGTTTAAAACCATCCCCATCATCCATAATTCCTAAAATCATCAACAATTCCAAGCCCCAACCCTAAGTTGTCAAGAACCTCAAATAGCAATCACTGATTCATCCTTCTGAGCGAAATTTATTTCTGAACTCCAAGTAAGTTCTTTCATCACTTGTTTTAAGGTTGATCTTGTATGACAATGAGTTGAGTTACTTCGATTTAGTCGAGTTTAGTATAAGTATGTGACAAGTTACTTGTGATTTGTGATGAATTACAAGTGGGTCAGTCAATTTGGGAAGTTTTCGTTGTTCTTGTGTGTTAGTGTATGACAGAGGGTCGAGTATGTTAGTAGGTGGTGGACGTTAGGTTAAGTAATTTAGTTGAGTAAGAAGCAGAGTAAAGTTTTAGTTATAGGAAGAGTTTGAATTTGTGTAAAAATGGTGGTTAAGAGGTAAAATTCAAGGTTGGGAAGAAGGTGATTGACATATTACCCCAAGTGTAAGACTACGATAGGTTGTACGGACCATGGAAGACATCATGGGTCGTGCAAGTTGTCGTAGACCACACTTGAACTCAACCTAGCCATCCGTTAAAGTTCACGGGAAGTATCACGGACTGTGGTGCACTCCACGGACCGTGAAACAGTCTGTGAACATCCCTTGGTAAAAAGGCCCACAGTTCATCTTGCATACTGATTCTATCCCAAACCCACGATTGCTTTCACTGTCCGTGGTGCATACCACGGCCCGTACAAGTTGTTGTCCAATCTACTTTAGTGACGACATTCTTAAGGCAAGGCATCACGATGATATTACACGAGGGAAGTCTGAGTACCCGCTAGTTTGTCGTTTTATTAATGATTGTACTGAATTGATGTTTTGGTTCTCAGGCACAATGGGTCCCAAAAGAAAGAATGCTAACAAACCTGCCCCCGTCACTGCTTCGCAATCAGAGGGTCATGATGACTTCGAAGCGAGTGGGTCTAAGGTGCAAATAAATGTTACACCTGAAGATCACTCGCCTCGGGCTACTAGATCATTGGCTAGGAGAGCTATTCTCCAAGACTCTCATCCTCAAGCTGAAGAGGGAGGTAGTAGTTCTGATAACGGAGAAACCTCGGGAAGTAAATCTGATGTTGATGTTGGCAGCCAATCTGTGGATGATGCGGGGGGCAGTGCTGAATCTGAAAGCAGTTCTTAAAGCGACACAAGTACCTCTCCACCTGTGGCTACCACGGAAACTGAAACTAGAGTATGAGAGGAAGCAATTAATAGAGAGGATGATGAGGAAATCACCGATGATGACACCATGGTGATTTATGTGAACGTTTAAGAACCTAACCCTGCATTGAGACCACAACTGATTGCTTGTTATCGCTCTATGTGGATTGTCAACCGGTCTAAAGAGTTTGTCGAAAATGGTATTGTGAATAAAACTGGGGGTTTCAAGAATCGAGCAATGGGGTTTCAAGAATCGAGCAATCATGCCTGAGACTAAGGTGGTCGTAGCTGATATCATAACATTCTCGGACATCTATCAGATATTTCAGCTCCATCAGTTTGACTGGATGGACAATGCACCTAGCGAATACTCACCAGAGAATTTTATTCCTCTTAAGCAGCTACATTGATGAATTTTGTTGCAGATACAGAAACCACGAAACGTGGACAGAAAGACATGGCCATTACCAGGGTCCACTCAACTCAATCATAGTTAGGGGCAAATTAATAGATATTTTTGAGGCGTCGATTAACAGAATGTTGTACGGCCCAGAATACTCTGCACCAGCTTCAGTTTACCTTTTCGAGGGAAAACATCATGAGGTCACTAGTGATGCTTCAATGGAAGATCAAACTTCTCGAGAAAGGGTTTTACGCTGGATTGCAAAGCAGATTGCCATAGATGGGGAAAATGTAGTTTGGGTCACCACAACCCCAACATTCATCACTAAAGCTTCGCTGTCTTTTCTAGCCAAGGTTTGGTGGGCTGTTGTCCGAGCACAATTGCGACCAACAGCTAATGATAACACTTTGTCACCTTCTCTGGCCTCGTTGGTAGCATGTCTTATGGTAGGTTACCCGGTCAATGCGGGACGAATTATAGCAGATGAGAGACAGGGCGCTAAATGAGAGAACTGCACTTCTTTTCCCTGTCTGATAAGGAAATTATGTCGAGGAGCAAACATTCCTCTGAACAGCCTAGTTAACAGATGGGGTGAAGCATTCAGACTAACCCAGGTTTCTAAAATCAAGGATGTCGTGAACCATCTCTTTGGCGCGAAGTCTGCCACTGTGGGTACTTTAGTTGTTGTTCCACATGTCCCACTTGACATCCCACATGCAGATAGAGGTCCAGAATAGGGAGAGTCATCACAGCCGTCCACAGTAGCACCACCACCACCTCCAGCTTTAGCCTCCCAGACCCCATGTACCTTTGTCACTATCCCTATGCTTTTTCTTGAGAAATTAGTTGCAAATCAGCGCCAGAGTAGGACATTGATACACCAAGTTGTGCTCTGGATGCCCTAGCTGATAGAGACAAAGTTATTAGCTGCGAAAAAGGAGATCAAATATGAGATGAGGACGGAGCTATCGGTCTTAAAGGACAGAATGGATGGTTTGGAGAACCTTATTCAGGATCGCTTCCCGGCTACCGGTTCAGCAGATACTGAAGAGTTCAGAGCCCAGTTGGCCGAGATGCACACTCAAATTGCTAAGCTGACTGAAAAGCCAGTACATGTGCCCACTCCGGTCATGCTAGAGTCGTTGATACACATGTTAAGTCAGACACCCTCCACTCAATCACTCGATGATCTTTAGGGAGAACCCCCCACGAGTAAATCCGGCAAGAGAAAACACAAAGCTGGAGAACTTGATGAGGAGACCCCTACTGACCCAGATAGAGAGGCAAGAAGGCAAATCAAAGAGGGGAGCTCGGGAAAAGGAAGCCTTTGAACAGCAACAGCGAGATGCAGCCTTAGTTGGAGCTTCTGGTAGTGGCGCACCTGCTCTGACTAATGAGGACCAAACTGATCATGTCCCGAGTTCTGGGAGTGCACCCATTGATAAGGGTGTCAATGTTGATTCGACGATCGGCACCTAGAGCGCCGTAGGTATGACCCCTCCTCATAGCCGGTGTATTTGATTGTTATGTATCGACTTTGAGGGCAAAGTCCTTTTTATTTGGGGAGGGGGTGGTCAGCAACCTGCCATAGCTGATAGAAAAATGGAGGTTGATTCTGCTTATTATTGTTTTGGTTGTTTTATGTGTTGAGTTGTGCAGCAGCTACTCTGTAAAAATTGAGAACCTACATCTGAGTTGGACTGTTAGGATCTTTAGATGACATCTTAGATATTGATATGTTGAACATGGCTAATTTGACAAATTAATTGGTAAACCAAGAAAATAACAAAATGCAATCATGTGTAGTGTGTGTAAGTTTTGATTGAAGTCTAACACTAGGAGCAGAAACTAGAACTTGCCTAGGTAGTCTCGCTCCTTTCACTTGACTGGTTAGTTAGGAATTTTTTCTACGATGTTCGAGATCTTTGTCTCGCAGAGGGCGAAATGAGATCTTCTTGGAACAAGGTCAGAGACGTTGGAAATCTGAGAATAACTGAATAGGAAAGGATCAGTAGGCCATTTATTTTAAACCAAAAAAAATTAAAAAAATAAATAAATAATAAAAGAACCAAATGAAAAGCTTATCACTTGAACCCAATTTGAGCCTTAAATCAGTCTTTGTTCTTACCCAACATATATCATATCCTTGGTTCTCCGAAGGTACGATATCACAACTCAGGCCAAAAGCCTAAGTTGAGGGTGATTTCAACCCAAATAGAAAGAAGAAGGGAAAAAGGAGGTTCGACCAGTGAGCTAAGTGCATATCAAAATTGCTTATAAAAAAATAATATATATATATATATATATAATAGTTGTTGGATCGAGCTGAAATAAGAAAAAGAGGGAATCACTCAGAAAAGAGTAGGTGAAACGACATGTTGGAAAACCAAGGGATTAGTCACTCACAAAACCAAATATCCATTCCCTAGCCCCAAGCCTATGTTACAAGCCGACAAAGTCCTACAGTGATCCTATTCCGGGTGTTTGAAAGGTAAAGCATAGAAAGCAAGGGCAAGCCTATGGTAGTTTGTTGTTAGTGTTAGAAATTCATTGAGAGCGTGAGCGTAGTACTCAGTCCCTACCATTATGAGTGAGGGACTTCTTTGGTGTAAGGACACAGTGGTTGCATTTGAAAGTAGATTGTGTGAGCTGATAATCCACATGTATAAGCATGATTGACTGAAAGTAATGAGATTTCATGTATCGATCCTTACATGTTAGATTCAGAGGTTTGGGATACAAATTGTGCTTGAAATAGTTGTTGCGTAGGGTCATAAGCATGTAAATGATGTGAGGACTGATTGTATTTGTTTTGCTCATCACTAGAGGACAAGTAATGGTTCTAAGTTGAGGGTGTTGATGTGTCGCGAAATCATGGCACATTTGATGCTTAAGAACTATGAACAAACACTGGAATTAAGTGAAATTTTGTATGATTTGATAGGTTTGTTGTATGTGTAGGCAAAAGTCTGGTTGGTATAGAAAATGGAAAAGAAGCTACAAAATGATGATGGTTGAAGTAAAGTTAACGGTCAACTTCACGGACCGTGACTTCCATTACGGTCTGTGGTTGAGCTCGTGAAAGTGAAGTAGTGCTGGCCTTGAGAAGATGAAGAGAGTAATAACAAGTGACAACCACGGAAGGTCCCACGGGTCGTAGCTCTTACCACAGACCATGGTACCTACCGTGGAGTTGAACCAGTGTGAAAGAAAGGAAGTTGGCAGAATGTTGGAATCCAAGTGAAGACCACGGACACCATCACGGGTCGTGGCCCTCGCTACGGACCGTGGTGCAGTTCGTAGTCCTTGTTCCAGTGAGTATCATTGAAGACCCAAACTTTGAGAAGTCCAAGGGAAGACCACGGAAGGCTTCACGGACTGTGAAGCCTTTGACGGGTCGTGGTAGTAACCGTGAAAGTTCCTGACAATTCAGTCCTAGTTCGATTAGGACTCACTTTTAACATTCTATTTTTGAACTACTTTAGGTCGTTTTTGGAGGATTGTTCATTATCTTACATTTTACGACTAAGAACACAGTATTATTCTTAGCTTTAGATTTTGGATTCAGATTATTCTGATCAGTTTGAAGTTTGGATTTTAATTATCAGATTATCAAGAGGTTGTTGATTTACTAATTATTTTCGTAAATATTTCTCAACATGTTTTCATTAACCAGTACTGATTCTTTACTTGAAAACATGAGTGGCTAAATATCACGGCTGGATGTGTGAGATCTATGAGGATATTCTAGTTGCGATTCCGTAAAACGAGTTAAAGGTAGTCTTTGTTTACAACCTGCAGTTTACAGCTTTCATTATCATTTCAGTCTATTGAGTACACACTTTAGACAGGCATGTATCTGGTGTTTGTTCGAGAGAAAAGCACCTGTTAGGAAAAAGCTAAACTAAGTTAATGCATTGGAGTTAAAGTTGGAGTTCGAGAGAAGAGATCTTTAACACCATATCAAATTAAGGGAAGTCCAATATTGATAACACTTTAAGTTCGAGTGAATTAGAGTGAATATTATCTTATTAGGCTGAGAAGCGTTAGATTAATTCAACTCGCAAAGATTTTGTAAATATTGACTTATCTGACACTCACATTTCGGGAGAGCATAATAATTGATGTCACAATGAACACAAAACCTGGTTTCTTTAAATTAACTAAATCAACTAACAACAAGATTGCCTGTTAATTGTGTATCTAAGTTTTGACTACAAGTGTTGGTGGTAAAATACATTTCAATCAACCCAATTTACTTTCCGTGTTATTTGTTTAGGAAATAGTAACAACAATTGAGTAAACACGACAGTGAAACTTTATCTGTGGGATCGACCTCAACTCTAATTGAGTTATGTAAATTGACAACGACTATTTACACTTCTTATTTGGAGTGTAAGTTTGGACGTATCAATAACCGAGGAAGAATTACAGTGCATTGGATTGTATAAGAGTGAATAAATAGTAAATAAATGTTGAAGTTGAGATTCAAGCTAGGCGATAATAAAAACTAAAGCTGCTAACGAAACAACAAATTGCAGGAGACTAAACAATCACTCCATAAGTCCCAATAATTCAATGGAAACAAACAGAGCATGCACTACAACAACTCGCAAATTAAGAGGAAATTGAAGCAAAAAACAAAAATAACGGTAGAGAACATTTGTAAGGATATTGGCGCAATAGATTTATGTCAAATTCTACCCACAGAAGGGTCCTAACTTCTGATAAATGCCAATTCTCAGCAGAAACAAGAGGCTAATTTGTTATTCATGACGTTTTAAGGCAAGATTACAACTTCATTTTTATGCTATGTTTAAGGCACATGTTTAGAATTTCAAACTTTCTTCCCGAATCTTTCTCATGGAATCGGAAACACCGGATAAGACATCAATTTATTTGCTTTCCAGATAGTAAAAAAAATTAAGAACCTACATTAGAGAATTGAAATCGAAAGAGGTTGCTTCTTTGGAGAATTTTTACAAACAGCTAGAGAGCAATAGTTGACTTTAATAAGAAATATGCAAAAGTAGCATGCTTGTTTTCTCTAAACCAACAGAGAATATAACGGAAATTACGAATTAAAAAAATAACCTCATAATTTATTTTCCCCTAAATCACACAGAACTCCAAACAATCAATTAGCAAATATAAGTAAAAATGAAATCCCATGATTTCATTTTTTGCACATAGAAAATCAACAAATTTTAAGGACGATAAGTATACTTTTCACTTTAAACGCAGAAATATTAGTGAACACATAAAGAGAACTCCAACCCAAATAATCAGACCCAAAAGCACAACAATCACTAAATAGAACACATAATCAGAAAATGAAGGAGATACATATCGAGAAACAGAAAAGCATAATTGAGAAGATCTGATCACAACAATGTAAAATATTGTACCCGTGCATAGTAGCCCACAAAAATCTCTATAGCCATAGAATCATTAGCACATAAAACTTGAACATGGAAACTTTATTAATTGGGAGATTAGATGAAACCATAGAAAATTATCACAATATATATAAAACTAAAATCATCACAATATATATTAACCATCACAATATATATAAAACTAGATCGAAAAAAATCTGATGAAAAATTCAAACCAAAACACAATGGAGGTGAAAGCATCCGAAGAACTAAGAAATCGTAGCCAAAAATTGAAGAGGGAAGCAACAAATTACCTGAAAATTGAAGTTGCACTGAGAGATGGGAAGCGTAAGGTTGTGCAGGGCAGAAACTTCTATCTTCCTCTTCATCAATGGATAGATGAGAGCATTAAGATGGAGTTGTGTGGAAGCAGGCATGAATGCCACGTGCAGTGAAGCTATGACTATATTACCACGTGGAGTAAAGATGGAAGCAAGGGTATGACTGAAATGATGAAAATGCCTTTCGTAAATTAAAAAATGACCATAAGCAAACAGGTTGATACCATGCTGCTACCCATGCTTCTAATATAGTAGAATTCAATTAAAGTGTTAACTTATTTGTTCTTTTATCGGTTTTGAAAACAATACCTATTTACAATAATTTGTCTCAACTAACATTTTGTTTAATATATATTACTCTTATTTAGAAATGGGAGTTTCGAGGACCAACATTGCACTAAAGAGTTGGACTAAAAGCTATAGAAATTGTACATTGAGGCCCACCAAAAAGATGAACTAAAGTAACTTCATCTACTTCTACTTTTTCTACACATTGGAATGTGTACTGCTTTCTGTACACGTGTTTTTCTGACAATTTTGGTTATATTTTTCTTTAAAATAATTATTGCCTCGATTTTTATTTTTATTTTTAACATTTATTTTTAATTTTAAAAGATTGGAAATTTTATGTTAAAAATTTAAATAATAGAAAAAATGATTTATTTAACTTTTATCATCATCAATACTACTAATTTATTTGACGTTTTTTCTTAATCTTCATCTCATCATTAATGTTATTTATATAATTTTCTTAAATCACTTATTTTTTCTTTTTTAACTCTTTTATATATATAAAAGTTGGATATGTAAATGATGATGTGACATTTCTTAGAAGCTAAGATTACTATTTATCTAATTTCTCCAATTTTTTTAAAAAAATTGAAGATATCATACGCAAATTTATGGTCAAACTTAAACTATTTGATTCTCGAGAAATAAAAAGTGTCACATAAAATGGGACAGACGAAGGATAACTCTCAATTAAATTTATTTCACTTTTTATTTTCCATTTTTAACATAATTTTTCAAGTTGGATTTCTAGGAATTCTATAGTAGACCCATTTAAATTTTACTTTTTTGTTTTAAATTAGAGAACTTGGCCGCACTTCGCGCGATCATTTAAATTAAATATTTTTGATTAATTTTATATTTACTCTGTTGTTTAATCGTAATATTATTATTTGTTTTAATAATATGAAGATTGTGAAAAAAATAAAGCTTCACAAATTTTACATCTATTAAATGAGGAAGAATATATTTTTTATCAAATAAGTTAAAATATATTCGCTAATAACAAATTCTTCCATTGCATGAAGTTGATCCTTTAATATATAATATATATTTCGGTCTACCATTCTCCTTAAATGTCTAAGAAATATCTCATAATGTCAAATAACACTGTAATACTCCCTCTGTCCCTAATTACTTGTCCACTTTTAAATTGACACATTTATTAAGAAATCAACTAATGACATAGTGAGTTTATCATTTTACCCCTATTAATTATGAAGTAGATGAAAAGTTCTCCAATTTTCAAAGTAATTAGTCATTTAATTGAGGGTATAATAGGTAAAAAAATATTCTTTCTTGATTTGTCAAAATGGACAAGTAATTAGAGACAACTATAAAAGGAAAAGTGAACAAGTAATTAGGGACAGAGGGAGTACTAAACAAATGCATCAACAAATGAAATTTATATTAAAAATATATTGAATAATGACGTAATGATACCTTAATAGAATTTCCTATCCATTTAAAAAAAAAACCTTCACCCCTTCAATTTCGTTATATCTTCTTATTTAGTAAAAGAATCATCATTTATTATATTCTACTCCACCTTAATTTGTACCATCAGAGTTTTAAGAATAAACATTAAAACAGAAAAACTAATAATAGTATATGAAAATTAAAATAAGGTGCAAGAAAAGCCTTTTCACGATAATTTTTTGAAATATATTGATAACAATTAAAATAAAGCTATTTTATCTTTTAAATTAAGTTTGATTGAATTGAATTAGTACAATGAGAAAAAATATTAAACTAATAACTTTTTAATGTTATTAAATGCATTTTATTTTTAATTGAGTAGTAGATTAGAAGTTCCGAATTAGGATATTAAAATAATATCTTACTCTCTCCTTAATTATTATGGTATTGCAAACATTTATTTTCCTTAAATCGTGATTCATTTTCCATTTACAGTTATATCCAATTAATTTCTAATGTATTGAATGTGGTTATGGGATATTGAAATAATATCTTTATCTTTCCTTAATCATAATAAAATTATAATTTAACATTTATTTTTCTGAAATGATAATTTTGTTTTAATTCCTAGAACATATTGTTTACTATATTGAATGTAATTATAATAAAGCATATTGTATTTAGTATGACAAAAGAACTCAAAAATTGGAGAAATTAGACAAATAGTAATCTTAGCTTCTAAGAAATGTCACATCATCATTTACATATCAACTTTATATATATAAAAGAGTTAAAAAAGAAAAAATAAGTGATTTAAGAAAACTATATAAATAACATTAATGATGAGATGAAGATTAAGAAAAAACATCAAAAAAATTAGTAGTATTGATGATGATAAAAGTTAAATAAATCATTTTTTCTATTATTAAAATTTTTAACATAAAATTTCCAATCTTTTAAAATTAAAAATAAATGTTTAAAAAAAATTGAGGCAATAATTATTTTAAAGAAAAATATAACCAAAATTGTCAAAAAAATTGATAAAAATAAATAACTAT